>NC_090864.1:5175000-5255000 GCF_024217435.2 Syngnathus scovelli | reverse complement strand
GTCTCCCCTCCCCTGCCTCCGACACCCACCGGTAACACTTTCATTCCTTGCAGGGCCCTCAAATAGACCCCGGCTTCCCGGGGCCACATAAATCACCACGAGGGGTCGAGGAGTCGGGGCACAGAATCAGGAGGCAGGAGTCGCCTCGTGGCGGCCGATCAGTCAAAGCAGTCAACACGCCGGACAGTTATCTCTTCACAATTGCGTCTCTGGAGACAGTGTCCAGTTTAATTCAACTTATGATGAGTGAGCCCTCTTTGACACCGCCATCTCCTGGGCAACAGTGGAATTACACCCAAAATGAACAACAAAACCCAGTTATAACTGCATATGAAGAATCAGCAAAATGGAAATAGAGTCTGTATTCTTCTGACTTAAAATTAAATCCATCAATTTTTTTTCATAAATTTGGTAAAGTTTCGCAAAGTTAAAAACGCCACTAATCGTAATGTCAAATTCCACCCACCTATAGTACATGCTTATGGACGTTCGGATACACGATCTGAGATCACTGGGCTCCGGACCACATGGCGAGGTACAAAAGGGGATCTGGAGAGTCTCGGCTTGTGGAGCCGAATCGAAATTGACACGCTCTCCGCTCTCGTGCTAATAGCGCTGAACTGGCGAGGCAGGAGGAGGGCAGCAGACTTTGGGTGGTGCTGGCAGTCCAGTAGTTTTGAAACATGGCAATTATCAGCATTAGCCCGCTCCCCTCCCAACCGACCCGTATCGTTAAAAGTCAGCGGAAATGGCAGCAATCAGGGCCGATTTCCCTGCGAGATGCGGGACGGGCTGGACACAACACACACGTGCACACACACACATCGGAGAGATATAGACGCTCAGGAATCCTGACAGATGGAAGCGAAGCGGGCCGAGCCCCGACGTAGCCAGAATTGCTTTGGGATTGACTCACAATTAAGATATCAAACAAGATCATGGCAGCTCACTGACAGCTGCCGCAATTGTTTGCACCTGACCCCCCCCCCCATCCCATCCCCACGTCTGCAATGGATTAGGTCCACTCGTGCTGGTGGCCACATTTTCACCTTGGCGCAAATGATTTACTCCAGACTCGTCTGCCTGGCGCAACACAAGCTGCCACATATTAAAATTCAATATTGACAATAATTAAGTGCGGATTGAAGTTTAATTTGTTACTCAAATCAATTTCACTGTTGAAATGAATGGAAATACTATTAATCCGTTCCAGCCAATTCCCCCACCAAAAACTAAAGTGTTTTTTTTTCAATGAGAATAATCCATTAGCATGTTTTCTTTTTGATATGCTAGCATTACGATAGCAACATCGTGCCATTCTCTGTTTTATAGAAGAGGAAATGAAGAGGTGCAAAACAACGCATGTCCTTGTCAGGCCCTCTTTCCCCGGTACCCGCTGCCAACGTTCCTGGAACCAGGCCAGTCCCTGTAGACCCTCCCCGGATGCTCGTATGCTTCCCAGTGTGTAATCGGAGCCGGGCCTTTGACACAGTACAGGTATGTTCCCCTGTGGCCCAGATTACCGGGGGACTGTGTAAACAGCCCGGCTAATCTGAGGAAGTATCCCCTCCGCCAGTTTGCCAAGCCTGCCCTCGCTTACACGACGGCTATTTGATTGGGAGTGGCATAAAAACCGACGCTGGCGCACCTCCACTTCATCATACACACCCAAATTAAATTCTTAGAGGCATCGTGTTGACATGCTTATTGGGTTCATTCCACTTCGCAAATGCTCCCCAAAAAATATTTATGATTAAAATTTTACTAAAAATGAGACACACCCCCTAAATTGCCAACTATTTGGGATCTGTTTGAATTATTATTTTTTGATGGCTAATAGAGGAAATAAACAAATGCATTCTTTTATGTGTTTAGAAGAGCACCATCCATGCATAGAAGCGCTTTTCCTCCCTGGAAAAAAAACAAAACCTCATTAGGAGTGCGGCTTATCCGTGTATCAGCGAATCAGTGAGGCAGCTTGACATCTCGACCTGGACGTTTTCATGCATTGATAGATATTATTCAAATGCCGGAGCCATTCTTCAATTAATCCAGGTTCATTTACGTATCCCTCCCTCCCCGTCCCACCCAGCATGAATGGGCCCACTGTTGGGGCCCAGGCCACCCACTCTTATGGGAATCCGCAGTGAATTAGAAAATCTGTCAATACGGGAGAGCGTGGATACGCCGCACCGCTCCACCTGTTGTAGAAGCGCTCTTTTGTCCGAGATCTGCCGCTGCTTACCTGAGGAGAGTTAACCCCGAGGTCAATGACATCCCCGCCGTGTTTCATGACCGGCTGGGGCTTGGCGGGAGCTCTGTGGAGGCCCATTGTTGTCCAAGGGGAGCACCACTCACTTCCTCTTGGCTCGACCCTATCGCATACCTCTGTGAAACGGACCTGTGAACACGAAGGCGTATTAGATAGGACCTATTCATTAAAAAAAAAAAAGACAAAATACAATATGGATGTGAAATATTACCCATGTCATTTTCTGGACAATTGGGAGTCAGAAAGGGTAATAAACATTTGCCAGGAATATTTTAAGTAGTTGGGGATTCGTGTTTCACGTCCAGTGTCATCTCCCACGCCATAAACAAATCAAGCAATCAGGTCAACGCTCATTTGATTAATTCCGTCTTTGCGTACACAAAGTGGCACATCATTGCTGTGTTGATATTTGAATAGGATTTGAGCGGGATGTAAATGTGGAGTGAGAGAGTAGAGCGTACACAGGTGTGTCACGTGGCACGCGCCGACCGCCGTCGTGCTCTTTGGTTAGCAGCCGTTGGGAGGCAGACAAAACAGAATAAACGTGTTTTGCTTTTTTTGTGGGGCGGCTGATGATAATGACATCTGTGTTTGTCCGTCCTGCCTTTCTTGGACAGCTATGTCATCATTGCATTCGCGGACTGCCCCGAGGGGGTGGCGCGCGGGCAGCGAGGGTGGCGAGGTTGGCGTTGGGGCTGGGGGAGCACGGCGGGTCGGCGTCACCTGTTCTTCAAACCAAAATAGGACACGACTTGAGCTTCAATTTTTAGCAGCGACAAGGGCAGAGCGATGACTGATGAGCGCGAGCCGGCGCACCCCCGTGTTGGCCTCCTTCACTCTACCTGGCACGCCAATATGTTGTTTGTTTTTATACTTCCCTCTGGTGGCCGAGGCGGGCATACCACAGAAGGAGCAGCACCATGCAATGAAGTGAAGCATTAAATCAGGATGCACAAATTATTCAATTATTACACATGACATGTATTCTAGAATACATTTCCTTTTGTACATTAAAATAAAGTGCAATTTTGCCCTAAAATTTAAAACACTGCAATGATGAATTTGCAGATATCTAAAAAAAGTGCTTTGAGTAAAAGAGGTCAAAGCCTGGAAAGAAGCACCCGAGCCCACTGGTGTTTTTGTCAGCGATACGACTGATGACGGGCTCGGCTGATGCTCGGGTGTCACACGGACTTTGTCTCCGGGACGCCGCCTTGGGCTGATTCCCACATCCGCCCTTGTTATTTCTACAGCGAGAGCTAACAAAGCATCCCTGAGATGCTGGCTATTTTTACCTTTCTCTCAGTCTGTTTAAAAGGTACGACATGCCAGGCATGATGAATGGCGGCAATAATTCACAAGAAAAGTTGAAGAAGCGCTTGTTGCCTGCAGGCCTTTTGCACAATACACTGAAGGCCAAATTGTTGCTATGCGGCATTGTTGGGCTAGCATAGTGTGACAAGTCTTTTGCGCATTAGCCCCATTTTTCCTCAACATGCAGAACAACACAAAAGGACAACATAATTCAGTATAAATATTTAAATAAATAAAAAATTGTAAAAATACTTTGTCGAGTTATCTAGTTCGACGGATGCGTTCAATGCGTCGTGGGTTTTCGCTAGCCACAGTCGAGTGCTTGGCGCACCACCATTTTGTTTTCCTGTTGTTCAAATCACTTTCCGTCAACGAAAAACATGCAGTCAAGCCACAATATTCTCCCCGGGAAGATAATCAATGCCATGGATTGCCACAGATTAAACCGGGGCCGCTTGCTTTCCCCTCTCCGACATTCTGACCGCTCAGTGAAGCGTACACACAGATTTGTTCATTGTTATTAAGCGTCCCTGCATCCTTCCCTCTTCCCGCAGGTCTTAACTGTGATGACAATGCTTTCCATGGCATGCTCATTATTTACAATTCCTGTAAACAAAGCAGCGCTTTCATGTAAGCAAAAACTACACAGTGAATACCCCCTAATAGTGCATATCAACGGCTATTAGCAGCCCAAAAAAAAAAAAAAAGGAAAACTAAACAGTAACATGTGAGCACTTTTGGTTTGGGGAAGTTCCACTTCAAAACGGTTAAAGTTCAGGACCAAAGCCGCATGCTGCTATTAGTTTTTAAAAAAATGTTTTTAACACTTATTAAAACATCTTGTGAAGTCAATTAAACAAAACTATCCTCTTTAGCTTAGCTTCGTTCGCGTAATACTAGCATTTTGGAATAACCGGCCAGCAAAAGCAACAAAAAGCCACGCTTTTTTTTTTCTACAGCTGGTCACAAAATGTATCAATTAATTCAACGGCCAGCCGGCAGGAAATTTTTGAGGCCCTGCATCCCATTCCGCATTGTGATTGGCCGCGTTTTTGGAGGCGCGGCCAAGTACATAACGTCAGCAGTCCACGTTGAATTTGTAAAGTCATCGGATGAACGAAGCGTTTGGGGTGTACGTGACAGATTGATGATGCTGTCAGATTCCCTCCATTAGTCGTCACATCTGCTCGGTCGATCTCGGGAGCGCAAATAAGACGCGACGCACGTCGCTGGCCGTCGCCCAGAGCGTCCCATTGACAGTTCGCGATCCGCTCCCTCATCCTGCGTCAATCGGCCGGCACAACAGACCTCCATTTGTCTACCTGTCAGCGGCCATGCCTTGCAACTCAATGCGGCCACGACTCTCAAACTGCGCCAGCGTGGACGGACCTTCCTCCAAAGATGGAGCCTGTCTTTTAGCAGTGCCCATTAAAAAGGACACGGGTCTTCTCTTTGTACGTGCGTGTGTGAAGCCACATTAATCTCCATGAGTGAGCACGAGCAGGTGTTAACCTATGTCCCTACTAATCGCCATGGCAACAGACTTACGACACCTGGACAGGTCACTGATGTTGTGATGTGGTTGTACAGGGCCACCGACTCCAACTCGCTGAGTTTGATAATTCCCTTTTACAGTCATTCCTTGCCAGCACCAACTTTGATATTTATATTAAAAAAAAAAAATCTCTGACTCATAATTTGTCCAGGATATGGACACTTATGGGCTTAAGTGTCTTTATAAGGCCATCACAAAACAACTAAATGAGAGTATTGTTGACAACAAGACATCAAATCCATCCCTGAGCACAGAATATCATTTTTAATGCCGCCTTAAGTCCTCTCCAGGAAATGCTAGAGGAGGACTTTGCCGTGGAATGTGAGGGCTCCCACAAGGCATGGGGGCTTGGGCTGCCACACGCTAGGATTGCCAGGGGTCGCTGCCCCCAGAGCCCTGGACCCTTAGGCCCTAGACAAATGATTTGGAGGGGTGTCAGACTTTATTTATATATATATATATATATATATATATATATATATATTATTATATGTAAACAAATGGCCCTGTGTATGCTATAAGGAAACAGAAGATGTATGAACGAAAACATAATGGCAGATTGGCACCCCCCCTCACCCCCTTGGGGTTTGCAGTCGTCTGGCCCAGCTGTCATCTTTCTAATCATTTCTTTATTTTGCAGGAAGAGCTTGTCGCCAGGGGAAACGCGCCACTTCCGGCCAGTGGAAGGGGGGGGGGGGGGGAAACCCGACGCCGGGACCCGCGACGTCTGCAGCCGACATCACAAGGGAACGCCGTTGCCTTTCATCCCGCCTGTGTTTCTTTGCTTTCTTTCGCTTTCTATGCACACAGTCATCGGTATCAGCCCCCCCACACCCCACATCCTCAGGGGGTGTAACTTGACTTCTCAGTAGTAATAGTTTTCCTTTGACATCTAAATGATTATTTAGACTTTCATTTTGGAACGTGTGAGAGTTTGCTGAAACTTGGATAATATCTTATGAACCAAAATGGTTCATTAAGATCTAATTAACCAACTGGTTTGACACAACAGAAATTGTTGCTATCGAATTTTGCCACGTTTGAACCGTGATTAAATATATTTTACTGATTGATTGCATTTTTCATGTCTACATTTTATTTTCAAATGACAGATTTCATTGGACAGTAACTTTAGGCAAAGTTTAAGAATAGATGACAGAAGTTGTACCTTTATGTAGTTCAGTTCTGTTGTTGAAGTCGTTCATTTTTTAGTACTCTGCTCGGTGGTCATGTATGGCTACTGCATGTAGAAGCGTGCTCGCCTCGATTGGGTCAAAGGTCAAAAGCAAAATGGCCTCCTCCGGTCGAGTGATTGAACAGTGACCTCATTTTCAAAGCTTGACCTGGAACCATGATTTGACCATCTGATTGAATTCAAGCTTGAAAGATCAGCCTAGTTTATCCCGGATCAAGTCAACATCCACCACTTAACAGCTGATCTCATCGCATCAACAAACAAATGGTGAGTGAATGCATTGAAGCTTATTTTTCACTTACAAACATTGCAACTTGGGTATAGAAAAATATAATGGCACAAACTTGTCGTACGTTCGCTCCAACGCAAACCTTGAGAAGTCCTTGAAGACAAGAAACCACCCCCGTTGCCTAAAAACACCCCCCGGTCTGCCAGCCCTGCAGTCCGGCATAATTAAGGCCAGCCTCCCAATCACGAAACCTAAGTTGAGCGCGACGATTGATGACATCACGCAGCGTTATACGAATGAGAAGCGTAAATCTGGTGGAGTAACGTACGTCCCAAAAAAACATGCGGCATGTTTGAAATGTAAACATTTTCAGAGACTGATTGGTGTCCAAACCACAAGACCATTACCTGTCAGGTCTGAGCAGCGCTTAAGACCTTGATGAGATGTGTGTGAGTGTGTGTTTGGTGCATGTGTGTGTGTGCGTGTGTGTGTGTGATTAAGTATGATTGAACCGGGCCCTCCTCCAAACACCAAAAAAAAAAGAAAAAAAACTCTCTGGTTAAGATCAGAGGCAGTCAGCTCCACTCAGGAGTGACAACGTCGTCGTATAATCGAAATGATTGTCCACTTATGTTCTTGCTGTGAAATTTTAACCCACTCCCCCCCAAAAAATAGCAAAATGTTTTTAATAAGGAAAATAAAAATAGAAAAATAGCATAGATAAAATAAAATTAGATTTTATGCTTGAATTCAATTCTTTGTGCTCTTTGTGCTGTGCCCACTTTGGCCACTGGGTGGCAATGTAACAGATATGCAGCCTGTTTTTTTTTCCAGAGGATAAAGAATACATGCTCATCTTAATGCAAACACACAATACAAATGGCACAGCTGCACCAATCTAAGCCTTTAAAAACCTTAAGAAACACACAAGCGGAATCGGAAAAAATCGAACAAGCATCGCGATTATCCGTCACGGTCCCCATACTTTGAAATTGTCAAATTTTTTTTTGTCCATGTTAATTACGGTCCCACGGGTCTAAAGGGGATTTGAAAAATGATTGGCCATGGTGCGCATTGTTTGCTGTTACCATGGCGCCACTTGTGTTGTGAATCCCCAGGTGATTGACAGCGAGGTGAGAGCTGGCCCCCCGGAGGAGGGGGGGGGAGGGGGCACGCAGGGAAGATGACCAGCAGTGTCATTTGCTATTGGCAGCTGTGTGACGGCCGACATTAAATCTGGGATTTGCTTTCGTGCTGTCCGCATTGTTGTGTGAGTGTGTGTGTGGGGGGGAGTTCCCTGCCCCCCCTCCCCTGGATTCTGTGTCACATTCTGTCACAGCAACTCTGTACTCACCCACGCCGAGACCCCCGATAAAGCATAAAGAAATCCTAGATTTTGTTTTCTCGACAATGTGTCATGTGCTCCTTCAGTGCCATTGATGTTCACTTTTCTCTTGTTGATGTTGAGAATCTATACGTTAGCGTTGGGTGTGGAAGATTCCCAAAGGGCCTAAAAACAATTTGGCCAATGACCTCATTCAGTGTATGTTCTTGTCAATTTCAAGTGTGAAAAGTGCTGACTGAGCACTTTTTTTGTGTGACCGATACTGACCAAAATCCACCAAAATGAGGCCCCTCCAAATTTTCTCCCCTAACAAATTATTTTGTGGGTGTCAACATCTTCCTAACCCCAAAATTAGGGATGAGCAATTAATTGAATTCAAATTGACATTGTGATGTAGTAGGTGGCATTGCTTCATTACAGTCAGTTGGTGTGCTTTATTTTTTGAATATAGTTGTATTTTTTTATTGTAATACAGATTAATTTATTGCTTGTCTCTTCACATTAGAGGATGTTGAAAAAAATATTGAGGAAACTAAATTGCAATTTGAAAATCATTCAGCCCTACCAGAAATTTTCATTGAGCTAAATTTTGTAAGCCCTCAAATTTTGCACCCCTCCCCAAAACACAGCACATGTTTGTCTGTGACTCCCAAAGGTAGCGTGAGGCCCACTAAAAGGTGAGCATTGTTATTCTGCCCGGGGTCCTGCTAGACTCATCACTTATCCTCTATCGGCCTCCAGGATGTCTGCCGCCCGGCCCGTTTGTTTTACGGGGGGAAAAAAAAAGGTACACGCGGGGAGTGGGCGACACTAAAGTAGAAACACATCTTTCATGTCTAAATAAATCTGACAAAAGAGATGCTTTGCAAAGCGTCACCGTCAACTCGTCCCGCCTGCAAAGTGGCCCGAGCGTTTAATCCAATCAGCAACCGTTTTAGCAGATGCTCCGCTTGGCTGCGAGTTGCGCACCCACCGGCCGGGCCGTTCTATCGCCATGTCCTGTTATTCTTTATGGGTTCCATAGGCACTAAAGAGGAGAGGAGTTATTTTCTTTTCATTACTCGGCTCTCAAGGGACGACTCGGACCGAGCGCCCTCCCCCACTTTCGCTCCACAAATTCTTTTCAATTAAAGGCCTTATCCCGGCAGATGCTGGAGACATTAGGCCGATGGGATGGGCGCCTCTGCAGGCTGTAAATCTACGCAACTGCGATCCTGCAATATGGCAATCATTGTCTTATTGGGTCGTGCGTAGCCCCAAAACGGCAGCGCGAACGCAGTGGGAGCGTGAATAATTTATTCCGAAACCCTATCACCGTGTTTGTATCGGTTTCCATCATAAAGCGAGACTGGGGATGGGGGGGTAGGGTGGGGTGTGGGGTGTGGGGGGGGGGGGGGGGGGGGGGCTGACCGTACAGTAGAGGGTCATAGACGTCCACATAAATCTCCTGTCAACTGCACAAGAGAGCCAAAAGCTAACCATGACAAATAAGGCCAAAAGCCTTCAACAGTCCGATCGGTGGGACTGAGTCAACGTCGACTTGTTGGGCTGCTCGTTAAACTTGGTGGACATGGGAGGGAATCCCAGACTGGGTTCATAAAAGGAACTTTGAAAAGCTTTTTGGAATTCGGTTTGATGCCAGCAGTTGTTCCCCAAAAATGAACAAAAAGTCCAAACAAAAGTGTTTAGCTTGTAATGGCCAGTTGGGGGCAGCACATGAAAAGTCCTCGAGATATAAAAAGATGAATTGTGATTGGTTGATAGCGATCTCTCAACCTATTGTGTGGGAAAGACAACCAGACTTGATGAAACCAGAAATATTGACCGATTTTAATTTCGTGACCATGCTCTGAACTCAAAACCATCATAACCCAAATCATTTTTTCCCACAGAAATTAATTGAAATGCCATCAATCTGTTCCAGCCTCGTCTCATCTCAAGGCACCACTGTCACAAGTCTTTGCTTGGTAAGTACAACAATGCTCTTTTACGGTCCATACAGTACAGTAAACAGGTATGGCGCTCATGTTAATCTGGCTGAGTGGTTGAAAAGCAGAAACCCGGAAACCGGATCACTATCGTGTACATTTCAATGTACAACATTGGAAAGTGAAACACTACCCGATATAGATTGTTGTCGAGACCTGGCTAGAATTACATCTTACAACTGAGGGCTGCTTGGTGATGTACCTGGGTCTGATTTGAAATGAAAGTCAACTGCTGAATCGGACGTGATTTGATGGGTTTAATTTTCTCATTTTTCTTCAATATGGTAGCAAGATTTATTGTGGCTCACCACCAAAACTTATTTTGTGGTCCCCTAAAATAATTTTGTAACTGCCAACATTTTGCAATGTCCATCCTCCACCTTTGTGATTCCCACAATTTTATGGGCCACCAGTAATTCTCGAACCCTAAAATTTGGTGCCCTGCTTCAAAATTTTCTACTGACCAAAATTTGCTGAGACCATTAATGGGCGACCAGACCCAAAATATAGATCCTCCATCAACTTGGAATGCCCCAAAATTTGTGCCCCCAACTGTACAAAACATTCTGTGGTAAATTTGAGCTCCAGGTTCCATTTTACGATTGCGAGTGCCGTTGATAATAAAAAAGAAGCTGAACATGCACGGCAACGCGGTTCTCCACTGCCGGTTCTAGAGCATCGGGGTCACAGTCATGATGGTCCCAGCGAGCCTGCCTTTGACCCACGACTGGACTTTGCAAGGCAGGTAGCCCGTGATTTCATGCAGCGTGTGACTCAGTTTGTTTATCTCGCACTTGAATTTGGCCAGATCTCGCCGTTGGTCATTGACGATACGGATGAGTTCGCTGCGGGGCTTCTCGATCTTCTCGATGTGCCGCAGCATGTGCAGTTCCTTCTGCTTGATCTGCTTTCGAAGGCTGCGGATGGTTGCCTCATAGCGGTCGAAACGTTCCTTCTGTGTCTCCACGGCTTGGAACACCATCTCGGCCGTTTCCATCAAATGCGAATCCTTGTCGTCGGCGAACAGTTTTCCCTTGATGCGGGTGATCTCCTTGATGAACTTCTTGGGGTCGTTGACCAACGTCATGGACGTCTCGATGTCCAGGCTGATGTTCCGGATGAAGGTGGCCTTGGCGGAGAGATGAGATTCCAGCTTCTGGATGCTAGCTTGCTGACTCTTGATCCGGTTGTCCAGGAATTTGATCCTGTCTATCAGGTCGCTGTGTTTCCGCAATACCAAACCTGAATGTTTTTTGGTGAACAGGTGAGCCTTCTGCTCGATTTCGTACTTGTTCCACGTGGACTCCACCTCCTTCTCCATCCGCGTCAGGCGATCAGTTAACACGGCCGTGCGCTTCTGCTCCCTTTGCAGCTTGTCCATCAACTCCTCAATCTGGAGCTGCATGTCAGCGTGTTGTGCTCGCTTTTGCTCCACTTCTTGGTTCATGCTTTTCATCTGCTCCGTCAGGGTTTCGTTCTCGTCGGTCTTTTCCTCCACGGCGGTCGTCATCGTCGCCACTCGGTCCGTCAGCACCTTGATCTTCATCTTGATCGTCATCATGTCGATCTGGTAATCAAATTGCATCTTTGCCGTCATTTGTTGGTGCGCCTCGCAATCTGTCTCATAGCGTTCAGTCGCATGTTGGAATTCCCGTTTCAACGCGTTGTTTTCATCTTTTATTTCCTGGACACGTTCCTCCATTTTTTCCATCTCGATGCGTTGCGCGTCTGTCTTGACTTGAAACGCCCGTTCTTTGTCACGCAAGCGGTTGTTGAGCTTGGCCTCTGCCTTTTTGACGCTTTCCTTGTTCTGCTCGACCTGCTCGGCCAGTTTCCTCTCCAAATTAGCCTCAGCTTCCTCCAGATCGCTAATCTTTTTCTTCAGCTTGGCTTCCAATGTCTTCATGTTACTCACCTCATTCTCCAAGAGGCTCTTCTTTTGCGTCAGCAGATAGATTTTGGCTTCGTAGACTTTCTGCTGCGAGAGTAATTCCACATTCTCTTTGTTGACCATGTCCACTTTCTCCTCAAGGGCCCGGTTATTAGCTTCCAACGACTCAAGTTTTTCATTCCTCGCCTGGATGTCACTCGACCACAGGTCGTTGAATTCATTCTGTTTCTCCACCAGCCTCCTGTTCTTCCACTTGAGAATACAGTCGGAATCTGAGCTTGTGCTCGTCATTGTCCTCACTGAACTACTTAATCGCAAATACGGAAATGTTTGGCACCTCCTAGGCCACTATGCAACACTAACCCTTCTCGAATACTGACAGTCAAAGACACAAAGGCTTATAAGACGTGTATGATGTCACGGAAACTGGCACATCCTAGAATGAGCTTTGTACTTGACTTTGACGCTGCTCAAGAAATTGAGGGAAACAAACTGACGGACTTTGTCTGGTCTCAGAAGCGGTCCCTGCCTGCATGCATTAAAGTCAAGTAAATTCTTAGCGTCTGTTCACCGGAATCGTGACAGTTAAAGGCTGAATCTTTTGATAGTGACATCATGGCAAGTGGGTGGTACTGCTATGATTGACATGTGAGACCAACCAATGATTGTGAAAGCATAGCCTGTATGTGCCAGGAAGTGACATTCAAGTGCCTGGTCTTCCTACGTGGGACGACTGGGTTAGTTGGAAGGCTCAAAACAAAAACAATTGTTACAAACCAAACAAAGCCCTTGGTGACAAATTTGTTCGCAACGTCAATAATTTATTTACAAACCCTTTTTTTTCTATTTAATGTATTTGTCAAAATTCCAAGTGCAAATGAGGAAGAAGGCGGGATAAACAAAAATATAAGATAGATATCCAGGCATAGGCAAGCATCTGGCATATCGCCATACAGCAAGTGGTGGGTGCAGGGGACGGTTCGATCGTCGTCACATCCGTTTTCAAAATGATGGTCGTGCTTTGAAATAAAGCAGAGGGACACAAAAATGTGAACAGCAGATACTCATCAAACTTTACAAAATGGCTTCCTTTACCCATCGAGACCTCAATGTGGAGTTCCAAGGTACACTTTAAAGGCCTTAATAGATCAAACTGACCCAAGAATAGTATTCTTGCTGTTTCTGTTTCTGAAAAACAACAAAGTTTACCGTCGACGTCGATTTCAGTCAACCTGAAGCTGTTTCCAGGGTTACCGCACAGGTGCATACGAATGTCAACGTATTGAATTGACGAAGGAGTAAGAAGTGATCTCACAGCCTGGCCCAGCCTTGAGGCTTTGTAATCAAGCCACGTTGTGATGTAATGGCGATGTAAGCGCGACCTCAGCCTATGATGTCACCCGATGATGTCCTGTCTATTAAAGATCCAGCATCAAATGATGGCGCTTTGTATTCTGTTAAGTATCACTTTGTAAAATGGTGACAAAGGTGGCAAGGACGGAGGGGTTCCACAAACCACGGAGACGCTACTAGCCGATTATAGCTTCCTCAAATTTAAGGATCCCACCCATCAGGTGGTCAGACATCTCTTCAGGATGGAGCCCGTGTGTAAAATGCCCCAAAAGAAAACGGTGATCTGCCACCAAGGCTTCCTGTACAACATCAGGATGCCACGCGATGAGTCGGAAAGAAATCCCATGGTGCTCACTATTCCCGAGCACCAACGGATACTCACCAATGCCAGGGGTCCTCACATCCTCCAGAGAGAAGTTCAGGCTCTGAAGGAGACGGCTGAGAAGAAGCAGGATACAATCAACGCTGCCCAGCGTCTGAGGAATCAGATCTTGCAGAAGGATCTGTGTTCCTTGAAAGAGGAGGCGGAGACCAAGAGGAAGGCTGACAGGGAGGCGTACCTGCAGTACCAGTGCCTACGGGAGAAGGCCCAGCTGGCCCAGGACACGCAAATCCTGAAACTGGACCGCTGGATCCTCCACAGCAAAATCAAGGCAGAGCGAGATAAGCAGATGGACTGGATGAAGCTCTGCGAGGAGAAGGAGCACGCCCGTGAGAAGGACGAGTTTGAGAGGGTGCTCAAGTGCACCGAGATAGCCCTGGCCCTGGAGGATGAAAAGAACAAAAAACGGCACGATAATGGCCGCAAGCACTTGGAGTTGATCAAGGAGCAGGTAAGATTTCAAATGGGTAGGCTGGAATTTTGGAAATGCAATTTTCTTTTGTAACCCTCCAGGTGAGGGAGCACGAGGAGGCGGCCCTGCTCAAACGTCGGGAAAGGCTCACCTACTACATTCGCACCAAAGAAAACTGGAAGCTGAAGGACAAGTGGCTGGAAGAGCTGAAGCAGGATCGGTTGAAGAAGCTCAGCGACACTGGGGTCTCTCAAGAGTACATGGACTACGTGACCAAGAAGACCATCGAGGACAGTGTCAACATCATGGATTCCCAGTACCGCACCTATAAATCATACGACATCCTGCCCAGGTGGGTGACGGAAAGCACCGAAGCCATGAAAGCACACATTAAGAGTCAGAATTTTGAGAAGACCTTTTAAGGTCCTATTGGGAACCAAACGGTTGAACCAAGGAAGCATCCACAGGACAAATGAAGATCACCTCTTGAAGCTTCTCTTGGAATTTAGCAAATCTAATTGCATTCTCACTTGTTCTGATTTGCCACATCACGATGTACTATGTACTTAACGTCATTTCCGCCCTCTGGAAACAGTTTCTTCTTGACAAAATTAGAAAATAAATGAATATGGACAACAATACGCATGGCTTTTTTTTTTTTTTAGCGGTTCCACAGGGATTTGTTCTTGGTACTCACTTTTCTGTGTTTTAAGATAACATTACACTAGCATTTGATTGCATTGCTAGTTGTTGATGGTGAGACAGACTTGGTGGTGTGTTGTGGTCACTTCGTCCAGTTCTTGTGTACAGTTGCCTTGCCGACTACGGTCCCTAACTCCCCAAACCAAAGTGGCGACACATTAGCCAGCAAAGTGGAGGCCTATTAATAGATCGTAAAGAGCGATGTGGCAGATCGTGTTGTCCGAGGGAGGTTTGATATGCGTGTAACATAATCTAAGTTCAATTGTGATGCACAGCCAGAGGCCTCGGCTGAGGAAATCTGCATGAAATCAGTGTCTGGGCCAGCTAGTAAATCACCTTTGGCTTGTTTATTGTACCAGAGCGATTTTATGGTGGCTGAGATGTCCTGGTGTCAGGAATGCCCCGAATTTTTTTTTTTTGTGCTGCAAATTTTTTTCCCTTCTGTCCTTCATTTTTTTCACCGTTACCTGCCTGAATGGCGGAGGAAAAGCTGACCCGCCTCCAGTGTTTGAGAGATAGCAACGGAGTGATAGTCATTCAGGACAATCTTTCAGCTGTTCGGAAGTGGGGGGCTCCAGAGCGCGGCTGGGGAGCACATTAGTTCTCATTGTGCTGGTGCATTCCGGCGGTTTGTCCAGCCTGACTACTTTGTCCGGACCTGGCAGGCGCACTCGCCTCACCCGGCCAATCCTTCTCATTCCATGTGAAAAAACAAAACATACAACAATTCTCTCGTGCGGTTTTGGCCGTCCCCTTCCAGCCTTGTGTTACATGTTGACGCTTTTACGCTACTGCTGTTCCAGGAAAATACCGAACAGATATTTTTTTCTAAATATACCGATTGTGATTTTATATGTGATTATCCACTTCCCATATATTTGTATACTTTGGTCTGATTGGTTAGAAAAATTTCAATGGACAGCATTGGGCAATCTTTTCCTGGAGAATTCTCCCAAAACTTCAAGATATTCAATCAGTCGAAGGGCATAAAACCCATCAGAGATTTTTCTAACTTTATTCACGCATTTATCTCTAATACAGAATGTCAACCCCTGGGTTATAAATAGCTAGCAATGAGAAACTTGAAAACCACACAGAAGCATTTGATTTAAATAGACGGGATTAGCATGTGGACCTGTTGTTTGGTCTAGACGCCAACCAGCTCCAGTTTCTATTTGCTTCCTGGAGCGATTAACCAACTCGTGATGTGACACGTGTCAAAGTTGGGGCACAGCCGCCACGTCATGGCCGCTTATTTAAAATAATAACAACTAGCCATTTAAAAAATATATAAATCTCTGAACACCAGAAATTAAACCTTCATTTTATTTATTTTTTGATTATCCCTGTGAGGGTACTGCATTTGAAGGAAATGAACTTTTGATTGGCCATAACTAAAGTCGGACGTAACCACTCCCACAGCGGCGCAGCCATCCCTAGTCAAACAAGGGATTCCTGTTAAGACCACAGTTGGTATTGGCAAAAAAAATACACAAAATGCAATTATCTACATATTTCCTTTACTTAACAAACTTGGAACACGTCATCAACACTTTTGCAAGCTTTTTTTGTTCAATAAAAAAAGCCACATTTTTTTCTTCTTTGACAGAACATGGATATAAGGAAGGAATTGTCCAGTGATTACAAACTTACACACACACAAAAAAAACCCAACAAAAACAAACCACCGCTGTACACGATTGTCTCAGTAAATAAAGTTTTTTGTCATTTTTCTTAAATTATTAGAAAAGCCCGGAGATTTCTCAGTCTGTTTCGCCTTCTTACGGAGTTCATAAATAAGAAGCGCTGGCGGGGGAGGTGACGGGGACAGACCAACCGGAAAGCCTCAAATGAGTCCAGGCGGTCCATTTTCACAGTAACCACGGCTGTAAAATTCACCTCTCGGGACGACGACGACAAAAAAAAAAAAAAAAAATTGCGTTAAGACGACGTGTGATGGGACGTCAGCACGTTTGACCGTTCTCCTCTCCTCTAGGAAGATGAGACGCCTCAGGTAGCACAATGGGCCTTTTGATGAGATGCCAGAGCAAGGCGGGCATTGCTACAGGTACTCCAGGTCCAGAGCGTGATGGAGGGCCATGAGGTCCGAGTGGCTGGAGATCCTCCAGAAGGGCATGTTGTGCTGGAACAATCACAAGCCACGGCTCAGTCATTGAAACATGAAAAAATATATCAATGCTCCCACTGGAGGCCGCGAGTCGTTCCCAAGGCGAGCCAGCGGCAGGGGAAACCCGAGTCGCAGGAGAATGAAAGGAACTCGTCACAGGTGGAGTAGCGAGCTCCTCCATTAGTCCCCCCTGGACTTTATCAGAGCTCCAACCTCTCCAAGGTTCCGCTTAGGAGAGCCTGCAGTGACCCTTAAAAGCTCTTTGGCTCTTTTGTTTGGGAAATTGTCTTTGCTTTTAAAGTTGAAAAGCTGGAGATGTTATCTGGCTTTCTTTTTTTCCTCCAAAAACTGTGGTTTTCTCGTGAAGGCCGTAACATAACAGTGCTTCACACATCTTCTCTATACGCGACATGACATGAAAGGAATATTTTATCACTCATGAACCCCGGTGAACACACCACAGCAGGAAACGGTCGGCTGAAATTTTTTATTTTTATTTTTTTTCCATGCCGTGCCGACGCAGCAAATATCCTCCCGTGATTGAAGGCTCCTTTATGCAGGCCTTCAACATGGCTGAAAGGGACGGTCTAGCGTTACACGCAGCCGAGGGCACCGAGTGGGAATCTATAATTATGACGCATCGCCCGCCCGCCCTCACCCCCTCCCCTCCTCGCCGTGCCTTCGAAACATTTGAACACTAAAGACTTTCTTTCCATTTTTCCTCAGATACCTTTTATTGGCTTTTATTAGTTTTAATGGTGGAGCAGTTGAAGTTGCAATAACAGTGTTCACCACTAGATGGCAGACATCGCTTAAGAATACCTTAGAGAAGAAGAGCAAATCTGACAAGAAGCTAGGACTAAATTGGGTCATGAAAATGGTTTATAAAATATGAATACGATTTTTTTTCTCTAGAAGAACCGGTAAAGGTCCCATGTGCGAATCCCTCACCTTTTTTGAGCCTTGCTCCTCTTCCACGCCGTCACCGACCACAATGTAAACAACTTTCCTGCCGAACCGTTGGACGACTCTCTCGAAGCAGCTCTCCTTACCTGCGTGGGAAGAATCAAAAGATGAAACGATGAGTGGCACTCAAAAAGGCCAACATATGAATTCTCTCAAGAAGGGTGCATGGGGATGATGTTTATTTTGCACTGGGAAGTGAGTTGCAGGACGAGTGTGTGTGTGTGTGGGGGGGGGGCTGGATGTCTCCAAGTGGTTTCATATGCAGAGGGAGGCCCCTCTCTGAGAAAATAATCCCTGAGTTGATGAGGCCTATTCCGAACATCAATCCTATCTGTTGCCTGGATCTCCCCGGACCCGTCACTTGGTAGCGCCTGTTCCCAAAACGCCAACTAAGCTACTCATCTGTTCAAGATGCTGTCACAAGATGCTGTCACAGACTGGTGCTTTTACACACGCGTCTGGTTGGATGTACCCAAGGGACGCCATTAATAAGCATACATTGGAAAAAAAAAAAAAAAAAATCAACATTTTACCTATTTTGGTTGCGCTATAAATATTTTCAATAGGAAAGACGATGCCCAGGCCGTAGAGCAGGACCTTGGCAAGGGCGGGGATCAGCTGCGTGGTGGTCACCAGGATGTTCACACAGTTGGACCTGCACAGAAGGAGACGGCGCCATTTGATGACAGACTTCCCGGGAAAGAAGTCCCCCACCCACACACCCCTGCTCCCCTCGCTCGACTTTTACCTTGAGTGGATTAACGTTAGTGCTTTCAGTGCCAGTGTTAACCAGGAGTCCGTCAAGGCTTCAATTTCTGCTCGCAATTGCAACCAGGCTTCCCTCTTGGCCGGGCCCAGGAGACCTGCAAGCGTACGGGAATATTGTTTGCTTTGGACCGCTTGGAAAAGTACCCAACTAGTGAGGGGAGGGGGCGAGGTGAGGGGGGGTTACCTCCGACGTTATTTTTGTAAGTGGTGTAGATTTCTTTCACCCGTCTGTAGCGGAAGGCCAACTTTCTCATCCAGTCCACGCCTCCACGCACACCTGTGGCCAGGCAGAGGTTGGCGCTGGTGGCCGCCGCGTGGAAGCCGTCCGCGCCAAAGTTGTACGTGCTGCGGTTCGGATTGGAAAAGACGTGGCTTAGCATCACAGCAAATCATGGCAAAATGAATTTCAAACAGTAAATTTTTTTTGGGGCCCTAATATATATATATATATATATATATATATATATATATATATATATATATATATATATATATATATATATATTAAGCTAAAGACAGATGATGAGTCAGCAGTTTACCTAAGATCCTGACCGTTGTCATCGGAAGAAACGTCATCAATATGCACCTGGTCACATTCCTGCAAAACCAAACATAACATTTCAGTCGGCCCCGCCCGGCTCAATCTATTTGAAGTATATCGAGAGGCTTCATTATTGAAGAAAATTGCCAGTCGTTAGCTTGCGCGTTGGTTGTCATTTTTCACCAGCGTAAAAAAAAAAACCCACACACACACAGCCTGGCATTGGCCGGGCGCCTCGGCGTTGAAAGGCCTCGTCCGAGAATCTTCTGAATCAGCACATCCCATAATTCTTCCCATGTGCCCTCACCAGCGCCGTCTAAACAAAACCCCGACCTCGTCATCGGCAGAGAGGCAACCGAAATAAAAACCTATTCAGCAACTCGGGTTCGTGTTTGAGCCGCCATCTTGATGTATATAAATATAGTAGGCCGTATAAAAGGGGGCCTTGGCTCTAATAGCGCATTTGTGAGCACATGTGCTTGCTAATACTCTTCCCTTTGGCTCTCCTTGGAAAGGCCCTGCTATTCTCCTGCTCCGCCCGGGCGAGCGGTAACACAATCCAGACTTTCTGCTAAATGTAACCGACTAGAAAAATTGAACCTGATGCTAACCGCCAATGAAATTATGACCTCTGATTGCTGCCGCGCCACACACCATCACAGGCCCCGGGGCCAGCCAGCCAGCCAGTCAGCCAGCCAGCCAGCCGGCCGGCCCGGTGAGCACCGCTGAAAAAAAAATCTGTTCTTAGTTTTCCATTTATAGGAACGCGCGAGTGTTACTGCCCTTTTCCTACCCCCATCCACTTACTATATTGAGGGAGCATTGGTGTGAGGCAAAAATTTGAGTATGGACTCAATCCTGAAGCCAGGAAATTACCCAGCAGAGTGAAAAGAGAGGTGACATGTCTTAATCTAGAAAACAGGATGTAAAGGTATTTTTTCTAAAAAGTAACGTGGGAACTATGTGAATAAAAGTGGCGCTTTGATTGAAGTCATCACTCCCACAACGGCGCAGCTCCGAATCCGCCCGGTGTAGCCCGACTCGGTGCACGTTTGCTAGTTTATTATACTCAATAACTTTAGCATTTTCTCTAAGTTGTCAATGTACCAAATCGTCAAATACGTCACCCAGCACAGGCTCGTATTTTATCCACAAATGACCTCGACTCACCTGTTTAGAATTAAAATTATTAAAAATAATAATTTCTCAAATCCGAAAAATCCCTCCAGAATTTTTTTTTCAAGCTTTTTTAATCAAATCCCATCCGGCTGTTAGGACACCCAAAGAGTTGCTGGAACTTCCTGGTTTGAAGTCAATCTAGGCGAGGCCAAACGCTGACGTGATTGCATTCCTAATGCCGGAGCAGGGTAAGGGTAAAGGGCTTTGGACCGTAAACCTTTTCTATTTTACTGGTTCCCCTCTGAACAAATTTTTCATCTCCCTGGATTTGCGCTGTGAAAGGGGAAGGGGAGCTTGAGGTGAGGAGAAACTCAAACCAGCTGTTCTTTTAACAGAATTAAAATCTTGACCCCACCACCCTCCCCCTCCCGCCCCTGTCTCCAAGCCCCGCACTAATGCAGCCATTCTCTTGCCAAAGTCTCTTTCCCCAGGATCCAAAGAGGAAAAGACTTTGACCCCGTGGCCCTTTTACCCTCCCTCTATGGGGGCTCCCACACACCGATAGAGGGTAGAAATCCCAAAGTGGAAGCCTTGTAGTCCACAAGATGGAACCTTTAGCTACTGACTCCTTAACTCGAAACTCCAGAAACCAGGTTCCTAAAACTCACCAGGATTTTGGGAATGATCAGGTTAATAAAACGGAGAGTGCGGGTGGTGGTAGAGAGCAAAGGTACGATAGGGAGGACTTGCTTGTTTTGGAAAAACCACAACGACTCCTTGGGTTAAGTACCTCATAAAGCCTCCATTTAAAGACCCGCCCCCTTTTCACTGGAATTCCTTAACTGTCCAGTAATTAGCTGCTAATGAACCAGACCCGATCATCCGATAAAAGCGCCTAATAGGAGCTCGTCGGGTTCATCCGTTGAGGTTAGCTCTGATCTGGAACATGGCGGTTTCAGTCTAAAAAATATATAAAAGATCATGAAAGGTTTACAAAGAAAATGATTCGTAGACTTGCCGACTTAGGACCTTGACGCAGACATTTATCAACCTGCTTCGCGGGAACAAAGAGGAAGGGGGGGGGGGCGTCTGAAAAACAGTTACAGTTCCCTGCTGGGGCTCGCGTAAACCTCTGCACCGGACTCCCTGGGAGGACCAGGGGTGGGGGTGGGGGGGCAGCCGTGAGTAATGTCGTACAGTAACCCTTACACGTACTCATTAGGAACCACTTCTGAGGCCCTCGTAAACACCACAAAGCCACGGATGGATGGACGGACGACGCAGGTTCATGGCCGTTAAGTGCAGCCGTATGGTCAAAAATGGAAAGCGGCCAAAATGGCAGTGCTGGGAAATTTACGGCGCCTTGGTTAAATGTCGGAATACCGCATGAGAATAATGCCTCCCCGAATACAAATGAAAGTAGCGCATAAGTCTTTGGGCGTAAGAGACTGACAAGCCTCGACAATTGCGAGGGACTTTCTCAGGAGCGTTTGAGCATCTCTTTTCCATCCAGTCCGCCCCCTCTCCCTCTCCCCGCTCACCAAGCAAACAGCGCTCACTCGAAAAGCTACAATCACTGTTAACCTAGACCAGATGTTCCTACTGTACTCAGGAGGGACTCGTCTCTGTTTGCTTCATAAGCACCTAAGTGAATTTTAAAAGTTGGAAGCGGCTATGGATGGTCTGAAACTCTCGACGAGTGAGCATCACCCATCTGTCAAGCATAAATGGTTGAGATTTGGGGGTAACAGGAGAAAACCTCCAGGAGTGGTTTGATTTTTCAGGTACACCTGGAAAATAACCCTGAAATAACTTTAAACCAAAATGGCTGCCCTCGTACGTCTTTTCAGGCAGACGTTTTTGTGGGTCTAGTCCTGAAAGACCTGTCTACCAAATTCCAGGTTACTGAACAAAACCAATGAGCAAATTTCACCAGGATGAGCAACACGGTAATTGAGGACAGGATGCCATTTCTCCATCATTCAAGTTCTCCTTCTGTCCTCTGCTGAAAACTTTTCAGCAGGGGAGGAAGCTATCAGAGGCGTCTTTGTTCCCCGGCTGTCTGTCATCAAGCAATCAAGCGATGACGGCCCGACTCTTCCTGTGGTGGCGACTCGGCCGAGACCAAAGCAAAGGTTAATCACCAATGCGCCAAAAACACGGAGCCCATTTCCCCCCCGCTCTGGTTTCCTGTCTGCCATTTTGGAATAAATGTCGCCATTTTGGCAAGTCTTTTGTCCGTCATGTTGTGGACAACGGCCGTCAACGCCAGATTCCTCTGCTCGACGCCGACACTCCAGCGATAGAGGCTGTCAGTCTTGACCCCCCGCCACCCCACCCTTCGGTTCCCACCGCAGGTATGGGGGGAGGGGGTTGCGATTATACCTGGGGGTCAAACACAGGATGTGGGTAACAAAGGGAGACTTCTTCCAAGCTACTTCATTCCGAGCCGCGCTTGAACAGTTGCGGAATTTAAACAACGGCGCCAAACAAAAGCACAGAGATATGCGGGTTTGACAAATGTTCACAGGAACGCGACGGGGAACGCAAAATTTTTTTTTGTTCTTGTCAGAATACGATTCAGTTGGGTTGAATTGTTTGTCGAGATTGAAGTCAAACAATGGTAACGAACGAGAACGAATATCCGGATTGGCGCTCTATGACAGCTTTGTCAAATTTCATTCGGGATACGTGTAATCCAAGTCGAGGATGGCAGATTTTAAAGTGGAACGATTTGATTCGTTGCAGTTCGGTGCACTCGTATCTTGTGACTTAAAAAAACGATTTTTCCGATTCAGATCGGTTTTCATTATATCTCTGTTGTCAGCATAAAATGGCGGCTTGTATCGAGTGGAGTCACTCGGCGAGGGATGTGGGTGGTAGGCTGGGGGTTGTTTTGAGCACACACACACACACACACACACACACGCACACGCACACGCACACGCACACGCACACGCACACGCACACGCACACGCACACGCACACGCACACGCACACGCACACGCACACGCACACACGCACACACACACACACACGCACACACACAGGTGTCAAGCAAAGCAAAAACAATATAAAGCTATCAGTGAGGCGGAATTGCGGGATTTAACCCGACTATGGCGAGACATAAAACCAACAGACTGCAAAGAGACTCTGGAGGCCCGTAGTGCAAGCTGAACGTGCAATTCACAGCATCGCTCATTAACAGGCCCGAGTGCATGTTTCAACTCAGGGAGCTATAAAAAGCAGGCAGCGCTCATGTCACGGGGTTGTTTCCACCCATCCGGCGTGTGGAAGTGGCTTCGGAGTGTGAAGGGGGCATCGGGCCACTAATTGAAAATGTTCCCACCTTGGGAGACCTCCCTGCCCAACCCCCTTTGTGAGGACTTTGCCCTCATGCCCCTTTCTCCTTCAGAGTTGTTTTCTCACACGGACAGGGAGGAAGGGGGGGCGGCCAGTCCTGTACCCCCACAGAGAGGGGGAACCTGGTTCCCACACGCTGCTTGAGCATTTTGCAGCAACAGTAAACTCACAAGCGTCAGTCTTGTGAGTTTCATTACTGGCTGAAGTTTAGAGCAATGTGGGTCAGGACACAAAATAGTGGCAATTTATTGTTTCTTGAGTTTGTTGCCTTCATGGCAATCTGGGATTTTTGCGCGTAAATACAGAGGCCGATGTACATTTATTTCTGTGGGCATCAAAATAAATCAAAAGTAAGATTCAAATGCAAAATACCATGCTAACATTGAGTCGGCTAGCACGGCCATATTTAATGTGGTGGCTCTAGCGAGGCAGTGTTAAAACTTTGATGGAGCCCCTCGTACTAAACTCTGCACCTGTGTTCCTTTCCTGCACAGCCTTCTGGGCTGTCCCTTTATGGCTCCTGACTAAATTAGATGGACCATATGCATTTCTGCACATGCTTCAATACATAACTGCCGCTGCCGCCGCTGCTGCCGTCGGAGGTATTTATAGGCTCGCTCCGTTTTAAGCTGCCACTATCCAAGCCTGGGCGACTGTACAGTAAATCTGCGGAGAGGAAGCACGACCGCTTAGGCATCGCACTTAACCGGTTTGTTTATAAAAGGAGAGATCAATGCGCTGACCATTGTGAGCGACAAGCATGCGTTAGCGCTTTGTGTCCCTTGCTATGCTAACGTCTCAACACATCGAGTCAACGGTCGGACAATATCGACCGAATGATGTGGCCTCTCCAGAATCACGCTGATGAACTGGTCTTCACTTTCCTGACTCATCTACTCAGTCTACTGTCCTGCTATGTTAGCTAGCATACCAACTGTTTGCATTCTAGAACACATTCAGATGAGAAAATGAAGGCCTTCAAAGCCACATTTTGGAAAGACATCAAATAAATCAGCCACCAAGTACGACAGACAATCTCAATAGCAGTCCTGTCTCTGCTCGTCTTTTCCATTGAAGCGCATGGAAGTGAAATCCGGGGAGTGCCGAGAGACGTGGGAAGCGGCATGTGGCGTAGGTGGACAGCGATACCAAACACACAGCGTGACACGCAGACAGAAAGGAGATGGGTGCAGAAACACTAAAGCCTGACAAATTGCGCCGCTACGGTTGGGGGCGGTGTACGACTGACATGTCAAATTCATGGCGTCCCTCGAGGGCTCAGAAAGTAATGCATCTCCGGTATGAGACTGATAACTGAGAAGGAGGCTTCCACGCTATGAAGCAGTTGCTTCTTATGGACGCTCTGGTCACACTTTTATAGCCCTTGGAAAACACTAAATCATCAGATAGAAGGCAAAAAAAAAAAAAAATGGAGGACACGCACCTCTAAGTCGTTAAAGAATAAATGCGTGTCGGCCAAGTTGAAGATCATCTCTTCCATCCGTAGTCCTAATGATACTGACGATGGTGGATCCTGAAAGAAAACAATAAAAAAAAAAAAATCATGATTTTATTTTTTCTGCTTTTATTTGGAGTGAGAGTAGGCCGGTCCACTCAAATAATTTCCCAGCAGGCTGTTCTCATAAAAGAAGACATTAGGCCCACTTGAAACTTTTGGCCCGGCCCGTTTACGACGGTGCAGAAAGGACCCCGATCGTCTTTGGTACGGTCCACAGATGGGAATAAACGCTGTTAAAAAAAAATAAAAAATTGACCAGTCTCCAGTTGGGGGTGGTCTATTTCCAACACTCGGGTGTACCGGCAGTTGGAGCAAGCTGCAAAGACGAGGATTTCTTTTTGTGTGTGTATGCAGCTGCTTTGGGAGTGAAAACAGTCCTTGTGGGGACCAGGAGCAGGGATTAGCTGGTTAAACCACCTGAAAACTCACCTGAGCTTTCGACTGATTAGCTGTCGTAGCTCATGCCGCTTATGTTTTCACTGGAGATGACAGCGGAGCAAATGCACAAGTACAAGCCCGGAAGAAATTTCCTGGTCGCCATTGATGAGAAATAAATGTCCGCGTCACAGCCACAAACCGATACGCGGCATTTTTAACCAGCGGTTGTTTTGACGGACCAAAATGACATCTTGCGAGAGAACTGAGTGTTTCTGTGCCTTTGTTCTGGTAGGGAGGGGAAGGGTGGGGGGGAGTATTTGATGGGGGCGCTGTTTTGTTTTGGGGGTGAAAGAGGGCTGCCCCACGACCCGACATTGTTTATTTACTCTATTCCCAGCCTAGCATGCTGGGTAGCGAGCGAGCTGAGGCTTATGCCAAGAAGCAGCGGCGGTCTCACACACACACGCACACACACACACACACACGCACACACACACACACACACACGCACACACACACACACACACACGCGCGCGCACACACACACACACACACACACACACACACACACACACACACACACACACACACACACACACACACACACACACACACACACACACACACTGGGTGTACGCCTCCGGAGCAGGAAACACCCCGGCCTCCATAAGGGCTCCGTTTCATCTGAATTTCTATATGATGTGACAGCAGCTCACTAGTTGCTGCTCTGGTTCTTCAAACAGTAATAAAAGTCGCAATTTTTGCACTGCCGGCTGCAGGCCCTAAAAACGGCAACCGCAGAGTGTGCTCACTCAAAGCCTATCTGCAAGGTACATCTATAAACTACTTGAGGAAAGAAAGTGCTCACCCCCAACCCACCTTTGTCATCCCTGTCTGGGTGGTGTCAAGAAAACATTACAAAAACTTTCCCCGTAATCACTATAAATATCTGCACTTTCCCTTGTGGACCCCCGCCGCCCCCTTCCAACAACACCATCTTCCCCTCTCATAAACACTGCACAGTTCTTATCAGCGCTTTTAATTGGCATTAAGGCAGCTCACCCCCATAAAGCTTTGACGGCTAAAGCCAGCTGGAGCGCCATTGGGCAGGCCAGAGCAGGAGCTTAAAGGAGGTGGGGATGTAAAGGGGAAGTGGGAGGGGGGGGCTGTTATTAGTAAAAGTGAGGGGTGGTTGTTGGGGGTGGGGGGTGGCACTGACATCTCGAGGCAGGTGGTGCCTTGTGGCGTGCTTGTATTCTTAATTCCCTCGCCGGCTGATTGTTTACGTTGAATCACGGAGGATTCACAACGTCGGCGACTTTTCCCACCGAAGCACTTTTTCCCATCAGGGGCCATTTTTGTCGTTAGAAAGTCCTCCGAGGGCCATATGGAATTTGTGATGAAATATGCGATGGTCATCTTTTTGTGTGTGCGTGTGCAGATAACATTGCTGGCTAAAGAAATTTGTGTACTGAACATCGTTTAAGTTAAAGAAAATAAAAATAAAACACATTTATTTGTGTTTAAAAAATCTCAATGTTTTTTCTTTATACCTAAAAATAAATTGCATTTTTCTGGCCATTAAAGAATTATTATAATGTATCGACAACTCTACTCCCAAAATGTATTTAATTATCTGACTGCGTGTTGCTGTGTCTCTGCGTAAGATCCACAATGCTGCATTTTTGCCGGATCTCCGTCTGAAATCATCTGCTTTGATAAAAAATGCAAGGACCCGTGCGAATGATCAACTTTGAAAGCTACATAGAAGTATGCCCTCAAAAGCAAACCATGAGAATCCGATTTTGCCTTATTTCCCCCCACCCAAAAACAGTTTGTTTAGAAAGTTTAAATTTAGAGAGGCAATTTAAATGGAATAACAAATAGGCCGGCGTGGAAAAGTAAACGTTTCATCATTTCATCTTATAAGCATGCACAGGGAAAATAACCATGTGCTATAATAAAAATACATTTGTTGCAATATATATACAGCGCTTATTCCAATTCACTTAGTTTTTTTTTCTGGATTTCATTCCTGAATGATTTGAGAAGTGCTTAATTAAAGCAACAGTGTGCTCATTTGGGCAACAGAAAGGAACACTTAAGTGTGTCAGGGGACATCCCGTGCGCAACAGTTGTGAGCCCCCCCACCCCCACCCCACCCCACTTGGCGATCCGCAGCCACGCACCACTTCGACAGCTGCAGGCAAATACTTGCCAAGCCTCGTTGGAGCTATTAAAAAAAGAAGTAATTATCTACACGGTGAGATCCCCTTACCCCGTGCTCAACTGTCTATTTCCCCGAAATGTCCCCATCCAATAATCCGGCTCCTGACGCTCCAATTTGCGTCCCTTCCTAACCCGTTGGCCGTCGCCCATTGCTTCAGCCGTCTCGTATTTCCGCGTTAAATCGTCACTCACCCGTCCGTATCTGTTGGCGTAGGAGCCCGTGAGCAAGGAATGAAAAACGATGATTGTTTCATCCAGATCCCAGATGAATACTCGCTGGAGGAGAAGGGACACAAAAACAGAGAGGAAAAGAGTCAGAATCGATGGCGATGCAAGGTGATCCTGACGGTCAATAGCGCGGACTGGTCCAGCCTCGGCCACCACAACGGTTCCCTAGTTTACAATCGATAGGGACAAACTCATTAAGTAGATATGCGATGATGTCAGTGCTTAAATGGCAGCTTATAGTGCTAGCAAAAGCTACAAGAACATGTTAGCATAACATCGATGGCGCCCCCCCAGTAAAAGGGACAATCCCCCCTTCCTCCTTGATTGCTTAACACAGAAAAGAACTTGTGAGTCATGATTCCACAAGGCGTCAATTATTCACGCCCGGTTAAGGAAGCGTTACTTATAACGAATTAATGCCCACGGTGCGTTCAAGGCAAAGTGTCAGCCCATGTGCTAAGTGGATTAAGGTCCCTCGAGGGCGTCTGTCGCCAAGGTAGCAAACTCACCCCTACCTCAAGGTCGGAGTCGGGCGGCGGCGACGGGTTGTTGTTCCTCCTGCCCCGGCCACGTGACTTTCCATCCGAGGCTCGACGCAATCGATCCGAATCTGAATCTTTAATGGGGGTTGATGGACTGTGGATGGTACTGTACTCCACTGGAAGGATGACGGATGACAAAAAGAAATGACGCTCGGTTCTTTGCGAGGACGTTTGTCTTAATGTACGCCATTTGGTTCCGTTATTTATACAAATAGACAACTGCAAGCTTTTGTTATACAACACACGTATGATGAATCTAGTCATCATTTTCAGACGATGCTAACGTCAAGTTAGCGCTCCAGTCGCTTACCTGCAGGATTGTCTGTGATGGCCTGGCTGGTGATGGCGGCGGGGGGTTCCTGTAGGGTATAGGTGGTGGTTGTGGAGGGCGTGCTGGGGCTGGTGTTGTTGCTGGTCATGTAGGGCGACGTGTAGGGTGAGCTGTTGTAATACTGAGCGTACTGACCCTGGCCGAAGGCAGGATAGCCCGGGTACTCCTGTGAAGAGATGCAAACTTGAGGAATGCTGCCAACATTTTGAAGTGTTTTTTTTTCTTTTTTTTTTTGTAACGTGAGATATGCCCTTCACCATTATTGCTACTTTACCGCACAGATTTCCAAAAATCATAAATGTGAACATATGTCAGCTCGCTCCCACATCTGGACAAGCATCCCGCGCTCTCGCTCTGTGCCACGAAACATATGAGCGAAGCGGTACGGCAGGTAATCTAGTGGACGAGGCGTGCGACATCCAGAGTGATTTATGTGTCGCTGATGAAATGTAAGACGGTGAAAATCTGGTGTTCCGATCGATCAGCGGCGCTAGGATCCAGTAAATCTGGCAGTCGTACCTGTTGCGTGCTGTTGAAGCCCGTCGAGTTTGTCAGGGAGTTGTTCCCGCCATATAATCCTGACGTTGTTGTGAAAGTACCGCCTGGGAAGAGGGACATGTTTTGGTTACATAACATACTTTATTTCTAGGATAAGTAGTTTTGGGGCGAATAGATGATGTAAATGCTAGTGGAGCTAACTCAAAGCTTCAAATAGTGACTTGTGGCAATCCTCAGGGGTCAATCTTAAACCCTTTGCTGTTTTTACTTTCTTTTAATGATCTGGGTATGATTTCAAAAGTGCCAGACTTAACTTCTATTCTGCAACATCAAATTAACGGTGGAATTAAACAAAATTAAATATGCGGGTGGGGGGTGAGGTCCCAAGATGTTGCAAGTTTGGCTCCCTTAAGGATAACCCTTGAAAAGCGACCTTATCTCTCTCCTCTTCCTCTCTTTATCACTGCTTGAATCAGGCCTGATGAATGACAGTTGGGGGGCAGCAGGGAGGGATTCCGGAGGGGGGGGGGGGCATAAGACAAGTGGAGAGAACCTTCCTCTTCCAAGCACATCCTGCGAGTAGCACAAGAGGCTGGTTGTCTTGTGGCTACTGGAGGGTAACGTCCAGGGTGAACGACCGAGGGCGGGTCTGTTGGTTGCGGAGGGGGGTCTGACATCCCGTCGGAATGAATATGTATGTTTCTCTTTTCACTCACTCACTCAAAGGATGATCCCTCCTGGGTAATTAAGTCATTCAAAGGGGGGCTGATAGCATCTAATGGCTTAATAATATACACAGCTTGACTTATTAGAGGAACAGAGGGCGGGCGCCTCCAGGCTGGGGCTGTCGTTGCGCCTTTCAGCTGCACTCCATCTGCTATGGGCCTGAGGAAGGCCTCATGTAAAATGGCTGCCAAATTTAAAAAATGCTGCAAAAGGAAGGGTTAAATATTAAATAACAATTAGTCACCGCCCCCTTTTCACTGTCTATGTGTAATCCTGCCATACACTCTAAGTGCCGGTTGAAAGTGGTGGTAATGCACTGTCACTTAAATGGGGGGTCATCATTACCTTTTTTACCCCCAACCCCACCCCGACGACAAACAAGAGGGAGTTCCTTTTATGCTGTGAGCGTCAGGGCCCTCCTACACCGTGACAAACGTGAAGCAGCTTTTCAGAAGGCAGTCAAAAGATCAGGCAAGCGGAAAGGAAGGATGTGGCGAATAACGGACACAAAGCGCTTCTCTGTTTGGTCCCGAGAAGAGAAACAAATGATTTGTGAAGTCTCCCCACTTACGCCCGTGCAGCTTTTTCACCCCCTTTTCATCCCCCCGGCCTCTACCGGTTATTTTACATCTGTCTGCCTTGTTTGGTTCCTCAAGGGCCGTGAGGGGGAATTTCGACGCCCCCCCCCTCTCACTTCTTATGGTTCCAGAGTTCAAAACGAAGTGAAAGTCTGACAGAACAATCAGAGGCGCAGGCAAACGAAGAGCACGACAACAAATTAGCCTGAAGCGTAGTTCAAGCGGTCATAAAAGTGCTGGCTCGGCGGAGAGCGAGGAGCCACATAAAAGCCGAGGGGACCCCGGCCCGGCAGGCCTCGGCCAGAATGGAGGCATGCTGTTAGGATCGGGGGCCTTGCGGTTCCCCGGGGGGCATGTTTTCGCTGCCTCCCTCTGTGCTGCTCCAGTTAGTTCACTCAGTCACTCAAGTGCAGACATCAGACCCCCTTTCCCCCCACCCCACCTCTTGCCTGCCTTCTGGCCCCACAATTGGAAGTCCATTTGCCTTGCTTGATCAGTCTCCTCGCCACGGGCTATGTCTATCATCAGTGCACAATATTTGGAGCAGAAGTTTGGATGCCCCACTTGGGAATACGCTATCAAGTCCAGATGGACTCTCCTCCTCCTTTTTTTTTTTTTTTTGCTGGCTTGCCGGAATGCTGGAATCCAATTATTCACATAATTAGCATCTGCTCAATCCCTCACTCTCTACCGGTGTTACTTCTTAATTGTCACCTTAGACATGGCCGTTGCAATCTTGTCGTTTTTTTCAACACCCCCCTTGGGGTTTTCTGTGCCAACTTGCCATCCATTGCCACGCGAACGTGCCCTTTACGATTCGCCGCAGCCACGCAAAGCTCCATGGCATTGGACATGAAAGTGAGGCGCAGAAACATTTATCTAATCGTCTGCCGCCTTGACAGCTGGCCACAAGCTGGCAAAGGGATACGGGTTTGGGGGATCGGGGGGGGGGGGGGGGGGGGGTCGCAAGTGGACCTTGCTCTGGTTGCTGAAAACCTGGAAAGGACCATTGAAATAACCTTTACCGATTACTGTAATCGGTCAGGCCCTAATTTGCATTTCATCTTTGACAACTTCGGGCTAGTCAGGGGATCTGATAGCCAGGTTAAGGTATAAAGAACAAAGCGCACACTACTCGGAAGACAAATGGACATATAATGCTGTCATCGGAACTTCAACCCACTCCCTCCACCCTTCCCGCCGTCGTCCTTTTTTTCAGGCTCTCTGGTTTTTGGTCGGCAGCCACGGGAAAAAAAGGGCCATGGCGTGCCACATGTGGTTGAGTTGCTGGCGTTATTTACTGTTGGATTTTCTGGACGATTTTGTCACAAGGGAGCGAGAGCGGAATGCGGCCAGCTAAATGGCCGACGCAGGTGGATGTTTTGCGGCTCCGAGGGGGAAAATTGTTTCTGGGCGGAGGGGCAACAGCTCATCTTTATTAGCCTCAAGGCTATAAATCGCCACAGTTCTAAAACGCTTAAACAAATACAAATATGATCACAGGGAGAGAAAAACAAAGGCTGGGGAGTTGGGGTGCCTCCTAAGTGCTGGGTGATTTTCTTCCACCATCTTGTGTTGATTTTTTTTCTTTTTTGTGCGACTCACCCTGCATTTGGTAGCTGTACGGCGCCTGCCCCGTCTGCGGGGTGCTGAAGCCCGAGCCGTAGCTGAGGAAGCCCGTCTGGCCCGGCGACTGCGACTGGCTCAGGCCGCTTTCCGTCTTGATGCCTGCCCACAATGGCCCTAAATCAGTTAGCGACATCAGATCGGTTTGATGCTCTTTACAAGAGTCGAGAGTCACAGGTCTGAAATTACACCGAGAGTGGGCCGGGGACCGATCACAATGGCCCCGGCGCTGATTTGTTTACTGATTCTTTGTCGCGATCTCATACCATTGCAAAACGGACTTTTGGGTTACTCCAGATTACACTTACTGTTATCTGTAATCTAAGACAACACAATTTCAGACCACCTCTATCAAAATTTAAGACGTCATTAAATAAATGGAACCACTAGGAGTCAGAAGAATGTTCTCAATAAAATGGAACCACAAGGATATGAGCTCAAGATTTAGTGAAATTCTGCAATACTATTTTTGAAGTACGTATTGCATATGAAACAGAATACAGGATAAATAAATCTAAATTTAAGACGCCTTGAATAAAAATCCAAGACCTCTCGTTCACTAAATGTAACCAGTACGAGTTTGCTCAAAACAGAAATACAAATTAGAATTTTCTTAAATTTTGGTGTTAAAACAAATTTTGAATTTTGGGGTGGAAAATCAAATGTAAGTCTTTTCTGGATCTTCAGACACAAATTCGTGTTGCATTAGTCATCTTCTAGCACGGTCAGCAAAATCACCAAACGAGAACATGCGGGCAACAAACAAACACTCAAAAATAATGACAATGCCGTTTCAAGAAAGGTCTTGACCTTCACAAATGAAAGTTTCTCTTTTCAAAATAGTTAAGATGGTGTCCCTCACCGTACGCCGGGATGCCGTAGGGCTGTCCGGGCTGGGGGTAGCTGGCGTATGCTGCGGCTTGCTGCATTCCTGTGGTGTACTGCGCCTGCCCGTACGCGGCCATATTTTGAGACGAAGGGGTCGGAAGAATATGCGGATATGTCCTGCTGTTTGAGCGATGAAAGAACAACAAAAAAGTGAGGAAGAAAATGCAGTCAGCCTTCCAAAACAACTAAACTCGCCGCATAAAAATTTGATCGTATCGCCAACGACGAGAAATTACGACACAAGCTGCAGACATCCAGGCAAACAAAGCAGGAGGATCTAATTAAAGTTCCAAATGAAGTTGAGCGTTGCTTATTTTTATATATATATTTTTTGAAGAACAAGTAAAAAGGAGCCTTACTTGGAAGGGTAAATCTGCGGGGAAAACTGGTGCGTTTGTCTTGGACTAAATCCACTGCTTCCAATAGCTGAGGAGGAGAGTTAAGGAGAAAGACAAGAGCACGTTGAAACACTCAGAAGCAAGGTAAATATTAGTTTTCGCCAACAGAACCCCGAGATTCCGAAGAAGGGGTAATTACGCCCGCATTACTCTGTTTATTTCCTTGACCTTCTTTAAGGTTGAAAAGCGGGATCGTAATAATGGAGCAAAAATAATCATGTAGGCTAGGATCTTTTTTTTTTTCTGCTGACTCATTAATTGTCATGGCAACCGCCGGGATAAACACACAGCTGTAATGGGCTGACAAAGCCGCAACCACGATACATGACGACGTAGTCCCACAGGGCTCTTAAGTTAGCCCCCCAAAAATGTTTTCTTTTTTTTGTTGTTTTTTTTTTTTTAAAGGAGGCTCGTGTCTTTTGCTCTCGGTTATTTTATTTTCCTTGAAAATAAATACTTTCGTGAGCAAAAACTTTGTACAAACAAAACAAGCTTTAAACGGTTTTGGCAGTGTTAAAAAACAAAGGATTGTAGTTTTGCCGGTTTGTAGAGACAGTCAAAAAACAAAATTGTGATACAAAGAGGGCCTTCGCACTACCTCCGCTGAATGTTATTAATACGTCTTTCACCGACATGGGAACTGCCCCAGCGAACACATTCACACACGTCTGTGTGAACGAAGCATATAAAAAAAAAACGCTGACAAAGACAAAGGGTCATGTTCTTCAACACACATACATATACACACTTTATTGGTCAGGACGCTTCCTGACGTCCGGCTTATCAGTGGACTCATCGCTCACTGATCACTTCTGCACACATAAACACACACACACGCACGCACACGCACACATACGCACACACACACACACGCACACGCACACACACACACACACACACATCTACAAACTCGGTACCTGATACGGAGAAGCTGTCGAGAGAGGTGTCTGCAACTGAGGCGGCTATGTCGCTGCTGCTCATTGGCTCGCTTTTAACTGCCAAGGAAAAAAACAAAATATTATTAAATATAAAAATATTATTTTTATTTTATTATTTTATTATTTTATTATTTTAATATTTAATTATTTCATTATTTCATTATTTTATTAAATATGATTAAAAATAATTAAAAAAAATCTTTTAAATCGTACAAGTTTTGGGGGTTCAGTTTTATTGACCCTGCATATCACAATTTGTGTTTTTGCTGACTTTTGCATTATTTTGATCTCGATTTGTTTTGCCGTGTCTTACCAACTCATTAAGTTTTCATTTCCACTTGTTCTCGTCAGTTAGTTTATCCTGCATGACATTTTAGGGAGCTGACAATATTCTTTCTCATCTGACTAATTGTGCACGGCCCGTGTCATAAATCCGGCTTTTGATATGCTGCATCTGTGTTAAAATCTCAAACAAGCGGGCTGACACAACTGTAAATCAACGCTGGCGAATGATTCATGTGACGTGCGCTAAGATTTGTTTTAGTATCACTGAGCTGTCAGGAAAAGGCGCTGCTTTATAAATTCATCTTTAAGCGTAGCGACCGATTTGTGACCTTGGCTCCATTACCGAGCTCACTGATAGATGCGTGAAGTGCAATTTCACAGCTACCTGACAGCTCAGGAATCTTTGAAATCATCCCCCCCCTCCCCTCCACCTTTTGGGGGCAAAACAAATCGACAATGTGGGCAAGGCGGTCATGCTCCGCGGAAATGAAGAAGCCATCGGCTGTCATGTCGTACATGTTTTTCCGCTGTGCTTGTTCAGCGCCGATACATGCTGACAAGTGGCAGGCGGGTGGTGGTGGGGGGGGGACATAAAAAGAAAAAAATAATTCTGTGTGCATGCATAAACTAGCACACCATCACAAAAACAAATTTAGGGTTGGATAAGCATGAAGGAATGAAAACCCACTTCAAACCATGCCAGCATGACACATTGAAACAGCAAAGCCTGAATGAAAGATCCAATAATTGAATTTTGGATTGTCCTTTCATTGCAAACAAAGTAGACAAACCTGAGGCAGACTGTGAGTTAGAACCTAACAACCAGTCTGCGGTGGTGAGCATTGTGATGCTGTCACCTATGAGGGGAAGAAAGCGGTAAAAAAAAAAAAAAAAAAAAAGGACACGTGACGTGAATCCTGTCTATTTATCACCCGAGTCAACAACGATGCGCTGTGGGAAAACCGCATGCAAAACTCCACTTGTGTCCATCCATGCTGATGGAACGGCATCATGACACTTAAATACACAGCTGATAGTCGCCGAGAAATGCCGAGCGGACCTTCAGTGCCATTGGGTGTCATGGAATTGTTGTTATGGAGGTGGGAGTTGTCCAGGCCGGCACCGCTCGGAGATTCGCTGCTTCCACTAAGTCGGCTGTGAGGACTGGCGAGATCCTGCATTTCCATAAACCTGAGCAAAAAAATAAATAAAAATAAAATAACATTGGAAAATTGAGGATATTGGAATACAAATGGTGGAGCAACATATATAGAGAGACAATATCTGGTCTGATATATTAATTCCGTTTTTTCACTATTTGAAAATTTAGGTGTGCAGAAGGAAAGGGAAGTCTATTTCTGGTTGTCAAGTAAATGATGCAGAAGATGCGAGTAAATAACATCTCCACATGATTTCAAACAGGCTCCCTCAAATGAGCAGACGCGCTGTAAGTAATTGTCAGCAATGAGAGGCGCAGTGACAAACAAAACAATTTGTCATTCCGACGCTTTCGTCAAGCTGCGCTTTCAACGTTGGCCGTCGCATCCCATAGCCAGATGTCGGCCGGTTTGATGCGCTCAGGCTTGATTACAAGAGGCTGCGTGCCTTGCTGACTGGCAGGCGAGGAGGCCGATGTGTTTACTCTGGCAAGCGCCTTAATTGTTGCCGTGTTTACGCAGAAGCAAGCCAAACACTGCATTGAACGTTTAACTCGACAGTGCACCCAAAAGCATCAGGGTGGGTGCCATTTTACGGATATGAGTAAAATCAAAAGCACTCTGATTTTATAATGATTTAAACCAATCGGTCGGACGATGAAGAATATAGAGCCAATTAGATTATCTGTCTGCATGTGTTGCTGCACCAGTTGTATTCAAATAAAGGTGACAACACTGCGACACTGATGCGATACATTAGCCTGTTTATGGCGTTTCATGTTATGTTACAATTAAGGTAGCGGACCTTGTATTTTTTTCCCCAAAATGGTTCCCATGGATTAAAATCAAGCCCCTACCTGCAACCGAGATGCCCGATTCCTCCCAAGCCCTGCGACTGCCCCTCCGGCCAGCTCCACCTGGAAGAAACAAAGTCGCTCCTTGTTAGCGTGAGACAAAAAGCCTCGTCTCTGACAAAACATGAAGCGGCGAGAGAGACGAAGCCCGCCGCTCTTTCCTCCCGGAGAGGCGGTTCATCATTTTGGGCCTACGACAGCTGCAAACTGGATTAGCCCCCCCTCCCGCCCCCAATCAACATGCAAAGCGACTTAGCCAAGGTAAGCAGGAAGAAGTGGTGGTGGTGGTGGTGGTGGTGGGGGGGGGGAGTATAAGTGAGGGATCACAGGTTTTTCAAGACAGGAAGATGGGACGTGTTGAGCAGGAGACCAGTCGAGCGTGACAGGCCAGGCATCCTCAGCACATCTTTCATGTGCAATTGACACTATCTGAAATTCATCAGCAACCCTGCTCCGGCCCAAACTGACAGCTCCTAATGAGCGTCAGGATTGCGCCCCCCCCAACCATCCCCAAGCGGGCCAGCAGCAGGGCACACAAATATACAACTTCAAAGCTCCATTTAGAACCGGAAAAAGTGGCACAAAGGAGGAAAACATACTGCGTGGTGATGCGGTTTCGCTTCTCTGTGCCTTCATTTGAGGATTAGCAAATTTTGAGGAGCAATTTTTTTGCAGGTGAATCACAGGGACCTGAAACAAGGCTTTTAATAAACAATGAAAATATGATAATATATTGAGTGAGCAATTTGTATCCTTTTTTAACATATATGTAAAATTAAGACGTTTTATTTTTTGAATTCATGTTGTGATCATTTTTAGTAAGGCAGTTTTAACAAACAAATTTCAATTCAAACTTTCTACGTTGTATGTATTTAGTAAAATACATTGCTTTCAAAAACAAATTCTCGTCTTCCAAAATGTAACTCTTATGTTAGCTTTGCAATTAGCACGGCGTCTTTAGATAATTCCACCTCATCATCAAAAGTGTCGTTTATTGGCAGACTAGGCGGTGACGACCAGCCAATCCGCAACTTGTTTAGCCACACTAGCGCATCGCTAGCTAGCTAAACGCTCACTCAAACATTGTAAAATAGAATATGTTCTTGAGAGGCCCCCAGTTCATCGGGGCACACGCACGCACACACACACATACACACACACACACACACTCACGCGCGCGCGCACACACTCGGGGCACTTTTGGAGGCCCATCTCAACAACAAGGCGCAAATGCGAGCATATGGAGCCACATATGTTTCCGATGACAGCGCCGACGCCTCTATTACTCTCCTTTAGCTGACAGTTACATTTCAGAGCTCGGTCCGACATCAAGAGCGCGAAAGAGCCATACAGCGGCGCGGCCATAACACTACAGTATATTAGAACTGACTCAGGGCCCACCGTGGGGATTCCGGGTCCAAAACAGGGTCAAGAGTATACGTCTGGAAATGATTTTTTTTTTTTTTTTTTAAAGACGGATTACTCTGCTTCCAGTTTTGAAATAAATTCGTTTTTAATTGTGTTCAGAAATGCAGTGTGACCAACAGCTGTGATATAGTCACAGAATAAATACTATCAATGTAATTGAATATTTTTTTTAATATTATTTGTGCGACCTTTGGCGGCTGTCGTGTTCAAGTGTCTCCACGGTTGCAGGTGAAAGCATCCAGGTGAGGAGAAAGCGTGAAGAAGACCCACTTCAAAGGCCTCCTTGGAAAATACTTGTTGAAGCCAAAGAAAAAGCACCTTTCACGGACGCGCCAGCGCGTCTTTGAAGCCGGCGGCAACAAAGCGTCACCGTGACGACGGGAGATGAAGAAGCGCTGCCACGACAGGCTCCCGTCACGCTTGCTCGCCGTTTGTTTTCCAGGTAAACACAAGCTGACACTTTGAGTGCTGAGGGTTGCCCCGTATGTTGGCGCTCTTCAAAATGGACATGCATTTTTTGACTTCATCATCAGCAGCACTTTTTCTCTCTTAATATTCAAATCAACAACCCCCAAAAAAATGTTTGATGTAGATGATCACTTCAGAATTTAAAACTGCAAATTGGAATCAGACAAGGCTTTAATGTGACCTTAAATGCATTTTTGACATCTTAATTATTTTTTTCTGGCACATCAGATTTTTTTGATATTTTTAGTTTTCAAATTTGAATAGAAATTTTTGCATGTATTATTGATATTACTCTATTATGAAAGCCTACTGTACAAAAAAAAAAAAAGCACAATTGAATCTTCTAGAAAAGTCAACATGCATCACTGATTAAAAAATTAGTAAACACCAGTGACCAGTGTAATCAACAGGAAAATAGGATAAAATTGATAGAAATAAAATAAAATTATTTTTTTGTATCGATAAATACTACCACTGATTCAGCTTGATTTGATTTTGAAAGCCTTTTTGTTGAATACAAAGTTAGGATTAAAATCATCAGAAATAAAAAAATAACAGGCTGTTCCTGATACTTAATATCATTAAGCCGTCTGACCATGTTTCACCTTAAAAATGCTGCGTTTAAAACAACCTAATTTGGATTCAAATCTAGACTGACCCAGGAATTTTTAGTACAAAACAACCCAACAATTTTTTTTTTTTTTTTGCAACACAAAGTATCATCAAACTGGGTTGTTTCAATGTCGAACTGGGAAGTTTTAAGTGTGTTTGATATGCACTTCTTTAATAAAAAAAAAAATAAAAAAATAAATAAAAAAAAAAAAATTGGAACCTTAAAGCGACTAATCCTCACTTAAGCTGGTCAGCTGAGTCCACATGGTGGCCGAGGGAAAATAAATCCGCCGGGCAAGCAAAAGAATGTGGACGCGTACGACAATTGGACACAGATGTTGCGACTGGGTGCTGAGGTGCGGTGCAGTTTTATCTTTTTTCTTTCCTTTTTTTTTTTTTTTCTTTTGACGCGACGCTCCGCTTGGGATGCTGGGCTGCCGATGCAAATTTTTCAAAATGGGTCCACGGTATGTTGCTGTTTGAGCGGCGGTCGCCGAATAAAATCAACTCGTCGTGCATATTTAAATGTAAATGGCGCCTCATTTGCCTTTGGTCAACCCGAGTAAACAAAACTCTGACGGCGTCATTTGAAAATGGCTCATTATCAGTCTTTTGCTAATGAAATGTAACACGAAATCGAATCGCAGGCTCTTCCGGAAAGGCCTCGGAAAGGATAATTAAGGCTTTAAATCATATTTTAAAAAAAAGTATTGAAGTGTTTAAGTCGGATTTATGCCAGGCAATAAATCCATACAGGTGAGTTAATTTTGATGTCATATAAAATCCTGACTATATGTCCAGTGGGAATTTTGGGGGGACGCTATTATTTAACCAAATCGAGGAAGAGGATTAAAATAACATTTCGTCCAGGAATTGTTTTTATCTGTAAAAAAATCGCTTTTTATTATTATTTTTTTTCTCACTAAATGACCTTTAGGTGGGTGGGCCGTTCTACATGCATTCTTGTCACATTTCCACTTTTTGCTTTTTTTTTGCTGTCCTTTCAATCTCATTTCCGGACCTAAACAGCAACGTGTGAACAAAACAACGCCTGCTGCTATTTAGTAAACAACTCCTACGCTGCTAAATCATCTGCCTACTTACCAACCCCCCGACCTATGACCCCCCCCCCACCACCACCACCACCATTCTCTGCATCCACAATGCCGACCGCTCCTGCTTGTGTACATACAGCCACGCGAGCAAATACGCACTAATTGGATAAATAAGGTTATTGTGCCGCTGAATGGTAGCAGCTTGTCGTGTTTGTTTAACACTGAGGGAGGGGTTTACAATTTTGGGGGTTCTAGTTTTGCAGTTTTAAAGCTCCATATGTGGCCCACCAACCATCAGTTGCCCAGCGCTGCTTTCATCTCCCACCTTGGAGCGAACGAAAGAGGATGAAAAAAGCGAGTGAAGTTTCCCCCCCTTTAACGTGAAACCACTTCAATTACACAAGTGTGTGATCACGGCGAGTGTGTGTGTCATTTTTTACGGGGACGCCGAATGGCGCGCAGCCCTCCGTCTCGGGGTCTCCTCGCAGCATTCCAAGGCCGAAGCAGATGGCATAAAATGTCAAGCGCTTCCACTCACGAGCGCTTTTTGCTATTTTACCCACCGGCTGCATTCGACAGCAATAATCTGGCTGGGTCAATTTGACCCGGTGTGTGTTTCATTATTCAAAAGTGTCAGGGGCAACAACAACAAAGTAGAATGAACAATTAAGAAAAATATTTTTTAACTGTAATTGCCAATTTGTGTACTATTTCAATTTTCTATGTTAATTACACGTGTGTTATTTTTATTTTAAAATGGGCCAATTTGACCCATGTCGAAAATAATCCTTTTGTATAATAATTATTCTATTGCTAATTCATAAAAAAAAATAAAAAATACACTGCTAAACCATTTTAGAGGTGAATAAGGAAAAGCTTGTTTTGGAAACAAATGACAGAACAATTTCAATTGAGTGCAACAATTTTTTGCTTAATTACCTCGTATTTAAACTTTTGTATTTAAATTTGCCTGGACTCTTTAAACACTTTAATTACTTTAACTTAATTTTTTTAACTGCAATAACATTTAAAACCTTACTTGAACATTTTGATGATTATGTGGCAATTTGGATCACTGGCACACTTTAAAATGCATTCAATATTTATTTAGTATGAAAATACATATTTATGAATAAAAATGTGTTTTTAAAATACAAACACACACCGAAAGATTCCAAAAGCCCAGCAGCAATTCCATGCAAGTACAAAATGTCATACTCACAACAATTACGGTTGAATCCTCGTGTCTTTATCCCTTCTTTAGAAAAAAAAATAACTGTAGAAAAAAGATCCAATGTTCTAAAAAAGTTCTCCCAGAATCTCCGACATGATTGAAGGACGAAGATGAAACTTTACAAGGCGCCTTTTTTCTTTTTCATTTTAAGCCTGGGAAGGAATGGAGCGCACCCCCGCACTGCCGCCAGCCAGCGCGGTACCTCAGCAGGGCCGGTCCGCTCCGGCCACAACGGAGAGAGTTGTCCGATTACTGCTGCAGGCGCTGACGAGTAGTGTGTGTGTGTCTCTCTGAGGAAGTGAAGGAGGGAAAAAAAGAGAACTAGAGAGCGAGAGAGAGGGGGAGAGGGGGGGGGGGGTAATGGGAAGGGAGGGAGAGGTTGTGGCTAAAAAAAAAAAGTTGCTTTAACTGGGAGACTTTCAATATGTCTGTTTTGAGCAAACCTTTTCAACTGCGCACCACCTCAACCGGTTGACACAGATGGTGCACCACATTTACATTGCACACAAAAGAAAAAGAAAATCAGTCAAAACAAAGCTTGGCAGTCTGCCTAACTTTTGAAGCCTTTTTGAAATTCTAATAAAGGAGGTGCACCCCCTCTCTCCCGCATGCACCCTGAAAAAATAGTGTCATTGAAATAATATCGTCAGTTACTCTGCCATATTACAAACTGGGAACCCCTGAAACTCAAGTCTTTAAGCATGGGGGTCTTCTCCAGATTGTATCAGTGGAGGCTAAGACCCCGAGGGCGCCCCCCTCACCCCCTTGCCCCCCCCCCCCCAAACACACACAAACCTCATTTTCTTTGCACTCATGTCGTAGGTCACCATTGGATTTCTCTCCTTGGCAGAAGGACCCGGGAGGGTAAACAAGGGTTTAGGTCATTAGCTTTAACTGAGCTGCAGTTTTAACAGCGGCCCGGGTGGGTCGGCTTGGTCCTTCTCAGGCCTCGTGGAAGTCTTCCGTCAACACGTCGGCGGCGCGTCTGTGCGCCTTCTGTCCACCGCCGGTTGTTGTTTCAACCGCGCTAAGCTGCTACCGATCGGCATCCAATTGATGATCTGCTCAAGCTGTTTCGCCAAGAACTCCGGAACTTTTCTTATCCGGTTATGAATTCCATAAAAGTATGTCAACCCCATGAGAAGGCTAAAATCAAACATTCATTACGCTAAAGAGGTGGTGACAGAAGAACACCAACAGCTAAAATTATGGGATGCCGTGTTAGCCATCTGGCCCCCTGTTTACGCTCGATGATGGCGTTTAAATGCCAACAATCTAACAAAAAGTCTTCCACAACTGTCTTAAACTGCATGATTTGCATAAAATACTTTGAGGGAGAAGCTAAGCTAGCGACTGTCTTAAACAGCTAAGCTAGCTGTTAGCATGTGTAGAAAAAAAACCAAAATGTGAATTTTGAGCTATGATTGATTTTAACCCTCCAACAAGACTCAAAATAAATGAGCTGTAATCGCACAGTGTGCATCCGTCCGGGCAGGCCGCAGGTGAATCCGTCGGCTCCGATTTCTGTGGGGCGTTTATTGCGCGCCCAACAGGCTCTCGCTAACTCAATTGACTGATGGCAGCTCTCAAGTAACCGAGCAGCGCGGCACCCAAATGAGGTGCCGCTTTTACGCTCCCCGTCTTCAAGCAGCACTTGGGCGGGAGACTTATTTTCGGCTTCGCACTGTTGTTAAGCTTAATTGTTTATCCGGGCCAGACGACGGGCAATAAAAACGTGTTGGACCTGACTCGCCTTGGCACTATTTACATAAAATGTGCAAATTGGGCAAAAAAAAAAAAAACGGTGTGACAAGCAAATCAAAAATGGTGTGAATGAAGCAGAAGTCGAACACTCTTTTTATACATATGCCACAAATTTGTTTGCTTAGAACCACTTCGGTGTTTGCTCACTGTCACACACATCACTTTTTTTTTATATGTTGCCCTAAGAGAAATCTGAACTCAAGTCTGGATGGAAAAACAACGCTGATATATTTACATAGATATTACCTGGTTGAAGGTGAAAGTGGAGGGACGGGCAATTTGTTGGCGTGCTCGCCCCCGCGTGAGGTACTGGATATTCTCGGGCCACTTCCGAATGAAAATAAAAGCCGGACAAGTAGTGACACATTGTTGGTTCGGCAAAGCAGCACTGATGATAAAGGGAAATTCAAGAGCAGGTCCGGTGCCATGTCGGAGCCCCTTCGCTGCCTCTTTAGATGGCCCCCAAAATAGATGGGTGGGGGTGTGTGTGTGTGTGTGTGTGTGTGTGGGGGGGGGGGGGTTACTGACAGTTTAAAGTTTTGAAATATTTCTAAAAATTAGGGAATCATTCCTGTGGACTGATTCTGATATTTGGCAGGATAAAATTCAGACAACCGATTAATCGGCCAATTAATTAAAAACATAATGAAGACGGGAAATGTTTTCCTCTTACCACCTGCAACAAAATATATGACTTAATTACAAAAATGTTTTCTTTTATTATTTGATTAACTTAACAGAGAGAAACAATAATCGGCAAAGCCGATTTTTTTTTTTATCAGCCGTCATGAAGCACAGAACGAAGAATTTGGGAGTGCTGACAGATCCCTCACGATAAATGACAAGCAAGTCAAGTGCTTTCGAGTGGCGAATAAAAGTTCATCGTCCGACTTAGCCACCTCGCGGCGATCAAACCAAACACCCCGCCCTCATGTGAAAAATGTCTCCTGTCGCCAATTTTGCTTCCAAACACAACAAGACAATGTTTTGATGAGTACGTTCCGGAAGAGCGTTTATCCGAAGATGACACGTTTATCCCTGATGAGAGTACAGATTGTACTTTATGACCTACGAGACGCACTCGGGGAAGGTCTCCGACAGATACTTTATTACTCTCTGACGGCTCTGTGAAGGCTAAACAAGCACACTGTGGAGAGCTATTACTCCCAATGAGCCGTCACCGTGACACGCGTTATGCACACAACGGAGACAAACGAACTAAAGCCGTCCAACGTCATTACCTCATCCACCGACGTTTGTATTCATCAAAATGCTACTGACTTAGAGTTGTTTAAAAGAAACTGTATTAAAAAATCTCTGTTGCAATCTTAAGGAAGAACTACTTTGCTTAGACGCTGAGGGATATCTTGCTGAGCTCAGCAATATGAATGTCAAGTGGGAACGGAATCAGCTGCACCCTAAATACCGAAAGGTTTTGCTCATAAATTGTCAACACCCGTCTAATGGCAGCATTTGTCGGGGCCGGGCCCAACTGTCAGGAGGCCCGGGTTCGGATTTGTGCGAGGAGGACGTCCAGCAATGCGCCGCTCCCCGCCCGTCGTCTCGTCCGCGCAGCTGCCTCGCCTCGCGCGCTCGGTCGGGGTCAGACAAGCTCCGGGGGGCCCGGCCCACCCTCCCTCCCCGGCTGCTGCCGTATGGCCGGAGTCTGGCCCTTTCCTCGTCAGACTCCTCGGGGGCGTCTCAAAGCAACGCCAGTCAGTAGTGAGGCCGCGGAGACATTTGCGGAGTCCACGCAACAAAAACACATTAGGCAAATGTCTGGGGTCAAACGTCTGTTTGAATTGGCCTGATGGAAGCCACTTGCGTTGGGACACAGCCAAACTGCAGGCCGCTAACGAAAGAAGTCACAATTTGCTTCGAGATATGTCACCGAAAGTGCGAAAGGATCAAACGCGATAAATATTCTTGATCCTCTGAGACCCGTTCTTAAAACACACAACTCGGCGGCCTTTTTCTGTTTATCGGGAAGCAAGTGCGACTTTCTTCTACATTAATCAACGCTCGATACCGGTTAGCGAGCGAGAGAGATATAAATAGCACGGTGAGCCTGCCATGGAAACAAGCGCTTCGCCGCCTAACCGGGATTCGGTTACAGGAGTAGCAACTTTTTGTAGGTCAGAAAAAAAAAAATACTCGCAGTTGCCTGGGAAACAATGTGGAAGAATAGAGTACGGAACAGGTAATGCCGCTCCGTAGCAATTAAGAGCGCTCATTGAATGGGACTTATCGGGAGGGGGGGGGGCATAATTGAGGGGTTTGTTGGTTGGCTGCAGCTGCACCTGGGCCAAAGGCACCTTGAAGAGTACCACAGTAGAACAACATGTCCGTTTTCTGTGAGAAAACCTTTTCTGTGAGAATTGACCATTTTAAATACGGCAGCGAGTCAACAGATACGCTAAAAAAAATTGCCATTAGCATCAACGTATTCTTAGACTTAATTTAAAATCTGAGGACATTGCGAATGTCCTGCTATTTTCTATTTTCTGGGTTTGGTCACGTGACGATGGCAATGCAAGCCCAAGGGCACTTTGACGTTAATTTTAGTCGACAGCAGAGGGCGCCACATGACAAAATGACAGCGGGCCCCAAAAATGCGAAAATGAAGAAAAATTGTCATTTTATCATCATGCAAAAAAAAAGTTTTTAATGTGTGATATTTTGTTTTTTCATTTTACGATTATCCGTCGTCAGTGATAAGCACACAGCATTTCTTCTTTTTATGGCGTCGCTCTTTGGCCAACTCATAGCTAGCCGCTAGTCGCCTCAGGACAAGCGCCGCGCAATGACTATGCAATTTCCAAAATGACGCCCTGGCTGAAACCTTGCCCGGTGCAATCCCCGCACTTCTCGTGCATTATTAATCTGAACTGCAATGACATTCTTTTCACCTGACTTGTCCTGCTCTGACTATAGAATCTTACCCTGGGCGCCAAATGCCGCCAAATGGGCACAACGTACGGACACATCCAAACGCCGTTATTGGCTGAAATTGGAATTCTTTGCTTCCCTTTATATTTATACTATAATTTATTTATTTTTTTTTTTACATTTCAAAGGAGTGTGACACTTCTTGGTAGGGGAGAGGGGACGCTAATTAATCAATAAGACTCAGGGTGTCCGATGACTTCCGAGCACTTTGGTCGCGTGCTTCCGACTCGGCGTATCTCCAGCGCCATCGATGTCGGCAGATGCGGATGCACTTAATAAATTGCACCTTGAACAAAAGGAAGAGGTGATGAATTGAAAAAAGGCCGGCATGCATAATTCACGCCGCTGCCTCTCTCCCTCAAATTGGCCACTGTTGAATAATTCACATTGATCTCATTAGGGCCGGTTTTCATTATGGGGTAATTCCATTAAATGCAAAAGGGGGCCTCAAAGGGTGATATGATGTTAATTGGTCAAATAATGCAAGACACGGTATTGCACAAAAACTTATGGATATATTAAAAACAACGCATTAACAGCAAATGAAATGATTTTATTGGCAGCCACTTAAATCAGCTGTCACCACCCCCACAACGGCGCAGCCTGCCACCTGCAGATCCACCAGGCCGCTATAATTATATTGCCATGCCATACAGAATTTTAATTGCTCACATGTAGTTTGATTAAAAGTAGCATTCTTGTTATTTACGTTGCTGATTCATCAAATATTCCCAATTCCCTTTTGGGTAATTACAACATTAAGATTCCACAATGGTATCATGAGACAATTGGAGGGCAGATGGGTAAAAATAGTCATCAGTTCAGGTTAATGTGTTCCCGGAGGGTACTTGATACGACGCGGCAGTCAAATGGGAGCCATTAAAGACAAGAGCAAGAGCGTATCTATCTTAGCACTTAAGCACTCTATCTCGCACGCCACTGCCAACATGCGCACGGTGTAATTCACGTTCAAATGGCTAATGGCGGCCGATCGCTATTATAACTTCTTGGAAAATAATATCTACATAGAAATGCCCAAATTTTGTTTACTGTGTTATGACAAAAAGAACAAAATAGATCGAAACTGTTCAAGATTATTATTCTGTTTAGTGTGTTATGACAAAAAGAACAAAATAGATCAAAATTGTTCAAGATTATAAACGAAACTGTCGTTTAAACTCCACGTTAGCTTTGCCCGTCAAGTGGGATACCTCCACTGCCGACATTAGCATTTCGCCTAAACAAGCGCGTAATAAGTTTAACGCGTAATAAGATGGCAGCGGGGGATGGGCAGCACAATGAAAGAAAGCCACGCTGGCTTTTAAAATGAATAAGAATTGATTGTGTCCCAATAAAGAGCGAATGGGCCCAGTGTTAACTAGATTGCGCGTAAACGTCGCCGACCGTCCCCGGGCCGCTTTATTGCGCGCTAATGCAATAGAGAACACTTAGCAATAAACGCGCCTCTCTGATGAGCTCGGAGAGGCTTTTCCAAGATGGCCCTGATGAAATTGCAAGAATTAGATTTGAGCCCGCTGCTAATGATGCCTAAAACAAAAAAAACAAAAAAAAGGGAAAATCTCTAAATAGAATTAGCCGGTCCTCCTCCTCCTCCTCTCGGCTAAATGCATCATATGTAAATTAGTGTCATTTGGAGAAATCTCCTCGCCCGCGAGGTAGGGCCTTCATTAGACGGGGACTTGAACAAGAACTCCTTCAGGATCTCTAAAAGAGTTTTAGCGCAAACAAGATGATCAAGATATTTATTGCACAGATGCTTCATGACTTCAATCCAAGGAGGAATATGCCTTGATTTTCTCATTCCCAAAAACACCAACAAAAAAATGTTTTTAAAAAGCTGTTATATATATATATATATATATATATATATATATATATATATATATATATATATATATATATATATATATATATATATATATATATATATATATATATGACAAAAAAGACGTATAAAATCAATATATAGATTCCAAGCCATTACCTGTGAGGGAGCTGTGCTAACCGCTAACACCACTCTAACGCAATTCGCTCCACTTTAAAACTCCAATCCAAATGTTTACACAATGAACAATGCCACTTTGTCGTGGACGGCGTAGACACGCAAATTCTGCAACCAATTATTGACCCCCCACTGGAAGATCCTCCACTTAACCACTCGGCGACCTCTTGCACACTCGACCCCTCCCCTCGCCCTTTCTGCTGTAAAAACAGACCTGTATGACAACTGCGGGAATTCACAGCGATTAAACGGGATCAGCCGCGTTCCCAACGCAAACAATGAGACAGTCTAGTTGCTCGGCTAGTATGTTTTCAGCAGGTAGGTAATTCACTAATCTGGCCCATTGTTCCACCCTTCAGCCCTGCTGAATAACGTGGCTTTGCTAGCAGATTTGTATGGCTTTAGAGAAAACCTCCAGCAAATAGGTAAGGCAAGTTTGTTTGTTGCGCACTTCATATAAAACAATTGCTGTATATTAACTAGCCTAATGAAAGGACGTAAAAGTAAAGATGGGGCCCCGGGATTGACCCCTGTGGAACCCCACAGGTCACCGACAATTGGTCTCAGACTCACAAATTTCAACAAGTCCCGTCCTCAATCAGACTTCAATGAATTTATGTTCTAATTTCTGTAATAAGATCCCATGACAGGAGGAAATTAGTAAGCAAATGGAAGACCTCCAAATTTTCAAGCGAAAGTTGACAGTATTTGCATGCAAACTGCGGCTGTCACGTTAGGCAGACAGCTGACGCTACTGTAGCGCGAGGCTGCATTGGGAGAGGACCGACTAAGTATTTTCTGGGCGTCTGACAGCAGGATCGCATATGGCTGGCCTGCAGCTGTGCGGGTATTTCCACTGTCCATAAGCACCTTCCTATTAATGGGCTGGGAAAGCCACCAATGCGTTGGAGCTAGAAAACACAAAGGCTGGGAGACACATATGGCCCAAGACGTCTCATCCGGTCCACCACCTTGTTCCAAAACAGGGACAACCTGTTAAAAAATGTGTTTAAGCCACAGATACTCGCAGAATCTCAGGTGCATCGTCACGCAGTGTTTTTTCCTCCTTTTGGCCGTGACTTTTTGACTCCGATGACATCATACCAGAGAGACAGGAAGACGGCAGTAAAATGAAATGCGCTATTTCATAAATAAAAAGTAGAAGGGGGAGCAAAAAGATCAACAAAGTGTAAAACGTGATCATTCACTGGGCGAGCGGGACTAAGCCAACGCTATAAGTCACAATTGAAAAAAACCCAAATGAGCAAACAGAACTTGATTGTGTTGCTTTATTTGGCGCTCGTTTGTCACTCAGGTGGTCTCGCGGGCGGCCCACCTGCACACTACTGTAAATTACGCACCCCCGACCCTAATTGCCCACGTCCGCCGCCTTGCTGTAAAACCGGGGAGCGGAGCACTAACTATTGTCAGGTACTTCATCAAGGCCGGCGTGATTTATTTGCTCGTTTTCAGCAAACTCGCTGGGCAAAAAAGCAAGCGTTATATATATATATATATATATATATATATATATATATATATATATATATATATATATATATATATATATATATATATATATATAATTTATCTATTTATTTATTTATTTATTCATTTATTTATTTTCGGTATTTTACATTTTACTTTAGGCCAGTAAAAAGCCAAGCACAGTAAGTTCCACTTCCTGCTCTATGGTTAGCATCACACTAAGGCCTCTGCGGTTGGCGTCCACGGTCATTCTTCAGTCTAATTATTTCCTTTTTTGCAGCGCACCACAGCTGACAGTGATGGATCGCAGGTTGAATCTGAGCATTTTTGTCTGCGTATATGTTGGACGCGCTCGGCGTACGTACGCTCGCTGCGAGCAAACACAAGCTCGGAAAGATTTCTCTGCTTTTCCCATTCCACTTTGTCTTCATTTTCTCTCCCTTCGGTGATGTATTGCGAAAGCGCATCAGCCAGACGGAAGTGTAGATTATGTGCCGTCGTGATTACGCCAAATAGTCGAAATGTATAAAGAGCTGTGATTGGATGTTTTCTTTGTCCAAGCTGTCAAATAAAAGTCCGTCAAGTGTGACTTAATGTCAATTCATGATGCGGCATCGAGATGACGGCCTGCTATAAAACTTTAGCAGCAGTGTGCGGTATTGAGAAAAAAAAATCCCTCAAAATGCTAACATTGTTATTGACAAAAAAAAAAAAAAAAGATGGAAGACAGCAAGCAGATGAAGACAATTGGGAATTAATGGTGCGTAACATTTTCAGGCACTCCAAGCGAAATCGCATGCGGCTGCTGCTTGTGTGAATTTTTTTGCCCCCCAAAAAATGTCAGTCTTATTAGTGCTTTGCGTGATGTCGCCACAATTTGGCCAACCTTGCTTTGAGGCTAATTGGCAAGTGGAAGGCGCTTTACCAACTCGAGAAATTAATGAATCCAAATAAGCAAGTCATCCAAGTGCAAGGCCGTGCGTGTGTGGCGGAGGCACGTAAAGTGGCAAACGCCGCCGGATTGAAGTCTGGAATGTTTTGGCTGACTCAAAGCAGGCGACTTGGAGTGGAAGGGGGGGGGGGGGGGATCACCCCCAGACACACACACACACACCCCTTGAGATCTTAACCATTTTCATGCAGGATGTGAAGGAAAAAGTCAACTAATCAAAGAACGATTAATCGGTCTTAAAAAGTCACATTGCTGCCTTGTGTTAGCGTATCCTGGAGATCAATCGGTCTGTTTTGCATGTTTCTGGGATTCAATTGCTTGTCGGGACACCAGGCGAGAATGCGGCGGCGGTCGTATTGGGCTTTGTGGCTGTTAACCGTCTTTTATAGTGCAAGAATGTCACGGCTCAGTGCTGAAGTAGAATTTATTAATAACAGTCGGAGCCCACGCAAAGTGTTTCTCATCGCTTTCTTCCTTCCTGTCGGCTCAGATCGCCCGCAGTGGAGGATGTGTGCGCTTTTTATTTTCAAGACAGACCTTATAGAGTTTTTTTTTTTAGATACAAATTTTCCAAATGTTAGTTGAGATTTTTGACAGATTTTCAGAGGATTTTTTTTTTTATACCCTAAAAAATGACTGAGAGAAAATGAGTATGCCGTGTAGAGAAACGGTAGTCCCTGAGCCGCCACCTCCGCACTGGATCCATATGCGAGGCTCGGAGGCAGGAAATCGCCACGATTGCATGTAATCAGGGGAGGGCCCGCCGAGCCCATTAGACGAGTCCTGCTGGAACTGATTGGCTGTCATTAGCGAGAACCGAGTCACCCGCAAATAACATTTCAGCCGGCATCAAGAAGATTAACTCTGCATGTGTGTTTTGGTGGGATTTATTTTGGTAGGTTTCTACTTCCTGTTTCGAATTCAGGTCCAGTGGACAAGGCAAGATTTTATGAAAGATTAATGAACTATTTTGAGATCGTCATTGGAGACATTATTATTTAGGTAAGGTGAAATTCCTGTTTTAAGGATTTTCAGTTTAGGCAATTTTTGAAATTGTCAGTTGAGATTTCTGAAAGATTTTCTGCAATTTAAATGAAGTTGAGATTTTTGTAAGATTTTGCCATTGTTGCTTAATGCATCACAAATCAATTGTAATGACCAGCTTCTCTGCTGCAATGGCAGTCCAATCCAGCTGCTTTTTACTGACGCAGATCCAAATATGTAAATGCCTGACCGCCGCTCGACCCGCGTAGGAATGTTATTTTGCTTCCACTGCCTCGCGCTACGCTAATTTCTTCAGGACCGCAAGTACGATTCAGGCTGTTCTGACAATATTCTTAGAGCTGCGGAGACCGAAGTTGTTTGACAAGCCGGTGGCTTTGTGTCACCAAAACCACCAGCAGGTGAGGCTCTGGCTCCCCCGCCTCCCCTGACCACACATTCCCACTCGGGGAAACTAAGGTCCACGCAGCAGACGCAACGAAACGTACGCCAAGACTTATTTAGTGTCTGCTGGCGTAGTTGAAGTCCTTGATTTGTATCCCCCCCCCACTCCTTCCACTCTCCTCCCACTCGATTCCCAGGTCAAGGGGGCTCGACGAGACATGTCTGCTCTACTGTGCCGCCATCTGGTTATCCACTCAAGGTGTCCGGCCAAACAATAGGCTTACAACAAGGTTCGCTCTGAAAACACAACTTCCCACTGATGACTTTCTCTCTGTCTTTCTCAGTCTGAGTCATCCAGCGCAATCACAGGCCAAAAGTAAACACAGCAAATGAGACGCTGATTACATCACAATGGCACGACTTGACGTTTTATGAGCACCGTCAGCCACCTTTGAAATAATGCGCAGATGATGTTTATGCGTGCCGGCGTTTTGCTTAAGCACTCGTGTTTGGACTGTAAATACGCATGATATGGCATGATGTATATCCCGCGGGCTTTGCTGGAGTAGATTACACATGACATGTTGCTGTCACATTTATTTCTTTTTGTATTCTTAGAAAATAGCTACAAATTTGAATTCCACTTTGTCTGAGAGAGGACAGAGGGAGTTTTGTTGCGTCAAGGCGATGCGGACAGGGGATGGATAGCATCAGCTAGCTCCCCTGGGCTAATGGAGGAGTTGATCCTATTAGAGGCCCTCGCTTTCCACTCCCGCAGCCCTAATGGCCTCCCTCTCCCCCCCACTCTCGTGTTCATCATCCCTTCCTGGCCACTGATTCCCAGGATCAATAGTCCTCATCCCTCTCTCAACGTGTCGTAAATCAGCCGGGGTCGAGGAAAGAAAGCGTCTCCAGCGAGCCGGCCGGGGTCAGGCGGAAAGGTGAGGACAGCTTTAAGGGCCCCGGCCCGGTAACATCCTCCCAGTTGTTCTTCTTCAGTGCTGACTTAAAGGATGGATGAAAGGGAGGACATAAATTAGGATGCACCATGAAGCTGTCAGCAGCGGCATATATGTGATTTTCACATCCACCCAAACAAATAAAGGTTAGCAAATATAATAAAGTTAACTAACTAGTGATGCAGTTATAACTCAAGTTTGTTCTCTTCCCACCATTTAGCCCCACATTGGGCAAGGACAAGGGGACAAAAGTGAGACAAAATAATCTACTAAAAACATCGCTATGTAAATGAAAATATGTCTTTTTTGTCACCCTCTTGTGGCGCTCACATGCACTACACGAGCAGAATAAACAAGCCTTTTCTTCTTCTTATCGCATTTGCACATCAAAATCCTTTGGAGCGGTGAGAACGACAAACCCCCTTGAAAGGCTCACTGTTACCTGCCCGCTGGGGTAGAACCCGCGTCGGCTGCGTCTGCCCTTTCCCATGCTTCCTCCCGACAGTCGGACCCCCACGAGCTACACCGGGACAGAGGGGACACCTGTTCGGCCGCCATGTGAAATCTCAGTATTCTATTGAGAGAAGGGAGTGCGGGTGGGGCGGCTTGGCGATAGGGCACCTCCGTGGCAGGAAACCAGAGAGGGCGGCGGGAAAGCGGATGCTCGGGTCCGTCGCAATTTGCCTCTTTTCACAGGACGATTAGCCGCGCTTGGTCGGAGAAATGGCACTGTGTGCTGCTACACTTTTCTAAAATGCTCTCTCTGAGGGAGAGTTAAGTACAAACTCATCTGTAATAAGATGGAGACAACCTTTATCCAAGAGGAGACTCAGGGCTGGATATACAGGACTGTCTCAGAAAAGTAGAATATTGTGATAAAGTTCTTTATTTTCTGTAATGCAATTAAAAAAACAAAAATGTCATACATTCTGGATTCAGTACAAGTCAACTAAAATATTGCAAGCCTTTTATTATTTTAATATTGCTGATTATGGTTTATAGCTCAAGAAAACTCAAAAATCCAATCTCAAAATATTAGAATATTTCCTCAGACCAAGTAAAGAAAAACATTTATAACAGCAAAACAAAATCAAACATTTGAAAATGTCCATTAATGCACTCAATACTTGGTTGGGAATCCTTTTGCACGGATTACTGCATCATTGCGGCTTGGCATGGAGGCAATCAGCCTGTGGCATTGCTGAGGTGATATGGATGCCCAGGATGCTTCAATAGCGGCCTTTAGTTCATTTGCATTGTTGTGTCTGGTGTCTTTCAGCTTCTTCTTCACAATACCCCACAAATTCTCCATGGGGTTCAGGTCAGGAGAATTGGCAGGCCAATCAAGGACAGTAATGCCATGATCAGAACACCATTTACTGGTGGTTTTGGCACTATGGGCAGGTGCCAGATCATGCTGGAAAATGAAAACCATCATCTCCATAGAGCTCTTAAGAAGAAGGAAGTATGTAGTGTTCTAAAATCTGCATTTACTCTGGACTTAATGAGACACAGTGGACCAACACCAGCAGCTGACATGGCTCCCCAAACCATCGCTGACTGTGGGAACTTCGCACTGGATTTCAAGCAACTTGGATTTTACTCCTCTCCAGCCTTTCTCCAGACTCTGGCGCCTTGACTTCCAAATGAAATACAAAACTTGCTTTCGTCTGAAAAGAGGACTTCGGACCACTCTGCAACTGTCCAGTGCTTCTTTTATGTAGCCCAAGTCAGACGCTTCTTCCATTGTCTTGAGTTCAGAAGTGGCTTAACCATGGGAATACGGCTATTGTAGCCGATTTCCCGGACACGTATGTGAACAGTGGCTTTTGATACCTGGATTCCAGCTTCAGTCCACTGTCTTTGAAGGTCCCCCAAATTCTGGAAGTGACTCTTCTTCTCAATGCTGTTAAGGCTGCGGTCATCTCTCTTGGTTGTGCAGCGTTTCCTGCCACATTTCCCCCTTCCAACAGACTTTTTGTGGATGTGCTTTGAAACTGCACTCTGTGAACAGCTTTCTTTTTGTGTCTTACCCTCCTGATTGAGGGTGTCAATGATGGTCCTCTGGACAGCAGTCAGATCAGCAGTCTTCCCCCATACTTGTGATTTAGTTTACTGAACGGAGCTGAGTGTTTTTCAAGGCTCAGGAAACCCTTGCAGGTGTTTCGAGTTAATTAGACGATCCAAGTGATTAGTTGAATACCCTACTAGTATACTTTTTCATTATATTCTAATATTTTGAGATAGGATATTTGAGTTTTCTCAAGCTGTATGCCATAATCAGCAATATTAAAATAATAAAAGGCTTGCAATATTTCAGTTGATTTGTAATGAATCCAGAATGTATGACATTTTTGTTTTTTTAATTGCATAACAGAAAATAAAGAACTTTATCACAATATTCTAATTTTCTGAGACGGTCCTGCATATAAATGTTTTCATTGAAATATTATAGCCATAAGTAATGAGAGGACACCCTCATTCTCCTCCATTGCTGTTGTTTGCTAGCTTGAGCTCATTCTGACCAATGTAGCTCAGCTACTTGCCGTTTCTGATTTCAAACGATGCAACGTATTGACAAGTGGGTCTTTTGGGGGGGGGGGAAGACATCAAAGTGCGCGCCCCCAAGAATCGAGTGCATGATCAATGGCACAGGTGGGTGCACATATCTCCAAACTGCTCATTAGGTACAAATTAGCGTGACGGCTGCTCGCCTCCATTCATAAACGTTGAGTAACGTGAACAGCTCATCACTCATTTGCATGTGTCATCCATGCCCCCCCAACCTCCCGCAATATGGCGAGCGGGGGCGCGCCATCCAAAACACTCCCGATCCCCTCTCGGCTTCATTTGCGCTGACCCACAATGCGGTATTTTCTTAACACGAGCAGCAGGCCGCTTTGATGTTATCTGCCTATCCAAACAGCCACGGAGGACGGCAGCCATTAATCACTGTGAAGCCTGCGAGGGCCCGCTCATAAATCGCCTCAGCGCTCCTTAAACAGGAGAGGCCCCCAGGGGTGCGCCCGCGCCATTTATCAATGCTCGCCTCCCTTTCTGGATGAAGTAAAACTCATTCGGGATTGATGCTGCAGGAGTTGACTCGACACCCTTCACTGTGCTGTAGAGCTCCTTTTTTTTTTTTTTTTTTTTAAAAGCCTGATTTTTAGCCGCCTTTGCCCTCATCGAAAACACCAAAGAGGCTCGCGCGTCCGTGATTGTGCCAGCTGCGCTTGGTCGTCATGGGCCAACTTTGGTACCTTGTAAACAAACCGGGGTGTCCATGAATGTGTTCTTGTGGTACCCCAGAGACAGAGAGACCACTTCATAAAAAAGAAGAAAAAAAACACAGAGTAGCTCAAACAAGCGTCAGGTGTCAAAATTGCATGAACTATTTTTTTTTTTTAATATAAAGATATACATGACATGAAATGACATTAAAATGGTCGCATGTGACTATTTGCTCCTTTAATCCATGAATCAGTGTCAATGTCCAAACAGACAGCGGAAGCAAGATGATGGATGAAAAGTGTCTGCTTGGATGTCTGTGTGTGTTGAGAGTACGCAAACAAGCTGCTCTTGTCACGCATGGCCTTGAGGAAGCTCTGTGGATTTAAAGTCTTCATCAGAAGCCCCCCCACCCACTCAGGGACTTCACTCGGGGCCGTCCTTGGCGCACTGCCTGATAGTCTCTTTCCACACAGCCGAGCGGGCAAACAGCGGGGTCCTCCCGGTGTGCCCCCTCCCAGGGGTTCAGCACCCCCTTCTCCTCCGCACCTCCACCAAGCTTTGATGTGACGGACGCGAGAAGGAGAAGGAGGTCTTGGCAACTTGAAGCCCCCTCCACCACTTGTGTGTGTTCCTTTGTGATGTGGTGACAGGGGGGATGGTGAAGGGTCGGCCGGGTTCAAAGGTCGTACGGCCTTCTGTTTGTTGGTCGAAGAAGTGCCGCTCGTAAACACAATTTACTTTTAGCTTATTTATTGTCATTTGCAACATTTTGTCCTCCATTTTGTAATGATCAATTACAAAAGTTGGCTAGCTGAAGTTTAGTCGGGACTATTACGTAAAATACACACTGAAAACATGTAACAAAAAAATAATAAAAATACAAGTAGAATAATAAGAAATAGTAAAATAAAATATGAACGGTCACTTGTTACTAGGCAGACTAGGTGGTGTGGCTCAATTGCGCCACAGCGTTCACGCGTCCGTCATTTCCTATCCTTGCCCATGGCCACATTCTGCTCGGACCCCCGCCAACCAAGCCCCCTTCTTTGCAAGTGGAGTAATTAACGCGCCATCTGATCCACCAGTCCTCCACATCATCTCTCTTGGGTAACACACACACGCACACACACACACGCACGCACACACACACACACACACACACACACACACCGGTGATCCATCAACTGGCGTTAACTGGGCTGATGGATCTGTCAGTGCGTATTCAGAGGAGACCCCGAAGAGGTCGTTGTCATCATCATCATCATCATATGCTGAACCTTTGAAATGGATGCATCTCATTTGATTGATTAACAGAATATGTGCAACAGCAGTGGCGTACAAAGGGGGGAGGGGGGGGCAGGGGGGGGCTTAGCCACATCTCTATGAATATTGTTGGATGATCTGCGTCCATATGTTGCTACCACTTGTGTACAAACATGACTTTTTTTATGGTACTATATAATTCTGGGAAAATCAATGCTGGTTTAATTAGCCTTTCTATGGCGTTTTGCTTTGAATGTTAGCATTAAGCTAGCAGTAATATCTCCATCTTTTTTTGTCATGTTGTCAATCTAATCAGTAAAAACAAATGAACGGTCCGAATGGAATTAAATCCCTTTTATTTGTGAGTTCAATCTTGAGAAATAACATGTCCTGTCAAACAAAATCCGTGCTTTCCAACGTTTAAGAGGCTTGAACTTTCCGTGACCGTGATTGAAATCAAAGCGATTTCACGCTGCTTGTGTAAAACGTGACTTCCTGGCGGCGATCGAGGTGGCAATGACAAAGAATGAGGAAGGCGGACGGGGGACCACAGGTGCAACCAAAAAGGCTTTTGAATTTTAGACTTTCATTTGGCTTTTTATTGGGCTTTTAGAAGTTACTATCCATCTGTCTAAATTTACACCAATAAAGCCAGACCGACCACCTTTTGTTGTCTCATATACAGAAAAAGAACACACAAGACACTCAGGCACTTCAAAGGACATCACATCTTTACTTTTCGTTCCCAACTCGAAAATGTTTCGACCGGCGGTGCCACAGGCAATGGTTTAATCCACAGGTGTGTTCCACTCCGGTCCAAGTTCCCAACGGGCCCTCTGACAAAAGCCATTGTGGCCCAGAGAACAATGGTGGCGGCTAATCCCTCTCCAGCGCTGACAGCTCGGCCCTTCCAGAAAGCTCATTGGTGGACGGATGACAAGGACGGGAAAACCCAAACGGATTATTTGCCCCAGAGCGTGGACCCGATTTCTTTGGCAGGATGTCTTTGTGGACGCATGAAGTCAGAGCAAACCACAATGAGGCAGAAATAGGGGTTTAGTTTTATCGTTTTAGGATCAAAATGGCGGTCACCAAGAAAGCAAACGGCACGTTTAATTTACTTTGTTTTGATTTTATGATATAAAGGTTTGATTTTTTTTAGTTGCTTTTCCTCTGAAATGTTTTTTTATTTCATTGTTTTTCTACTTAAGTTCTGTCAAATATCGCCAAAAGTATTCTCTCAGGAAGACATAATCCGTACAGACCTCACTCAAATTTGATTGAAATGCCTCGGGATTTTCTCATTAGCGCCATTGACTGAGTGCATATTGGGTAACAAACATTCCCAAAAGTCACTTCGGGCTCTTCTTGAAATTTTCCCATAATGTCAACAGAATCACTAGATGTTCAGTCGCAGAGAAACACTCCCTCCTTCTGGACATATATATCATTGCATCTTCTCTAGACGTAGTATTGGAAATTTAGTTTACAGTACAAATGTGCATTTATTTGGCTTCAGTATGTTTATTTTTTTTCATTATATTAATATGAATAGTAAAGATTTAATATTATGTTTGGGTCACTTGGGCCATTTTGGCCAATCATAACTCAATTTCGTAGGTAATCAAGTCATGTGGTTTACGTCCTACAGAACACGAAAGGAGTTCAAAAAAGAAATGGGAGCTAACTTCGTCGACGAGCTACGGGTTAGTTTTAACTGAATTACTTTCCTTCCTACCTACTTCAATTACAGTCAATATTTAATGCTGTATGTAAATTTACAGGAACCTAAAAATTTGCCAAAACCAGCAAACAAGCTTTGTAAGCGTGGCCTGGTGAGTAAATTGAACACACATGCAATTTAATAACAGTCGTTATCCTGCCCGCACTACAAACATTTCGTAGAAATATCAAAATTTGGACGTACATGATGGAGAAACGGCAACTCAATGGAACCCTGCGAATAACTTGAAGGGAAATAGACAATCGGAAATTGATGAAAATATTTTTAAGATCAAAATTTCTTGTAAAAATGAGCATAAACGGGGGTTGGGTCCACAAAAAAAAAAAAAAAACATAAAACAAACGTTTGAAAAAAATCCCTAAAAAGTTTATCTGTGGGTGAAACTGTATTTCCTTTCTCTCAAACGTAACGTGTATACTGCTGAATATTTGCCTAACAGTATTTGCATAAGGTAAGTACCATTGTTCTATGCTCCTATGCTAATAAATCTCAAAATATTTAATTTTATTGTCTGTTTGGAACGGAACCAGAATGTAATTTGCGATTAAATCCCACTTTAATTTTTTTTATCAATTTATAAGCCCTGTCCATATTGTTTAATTTATTCTGACTTGAATTTTTCTTGTTATTCTATATTTGTTTTTTTACCCGTAATAATGATAACATTAGTTACATCAACAATCGTCATTATAATAGCAATAATATCATTATGAGTTTATTTTTCTTCATACGCTGGGAATGGGAGATGCTTTTTGAGCTTGCACTTGTATTGTTTTCCACAAGGTGTCAGTGCTGTAACACCTTACGTTTGAATCCACTTATTAAATCGAAAACCATGAGAATGGGACCACTCCATCCATCCTTATCATCACCTTGTTATGCTGATGGATGGCACCACTTAAGTGTACATCTGAGCTTTTTTGTTCACCGGCTCTTCGTGTTTGTGCCGGTATGAGAAGGAAGCTCATTAAAAGTCTCTCGAGAGTCGCTTCGCATGGCTCTCACTTGTGGGAATCTGACCAACAGCTGCGAGTTTAACACCCACTCGATGAAAACCTTTCCCCTTGTTTGTTGGTGCCACCAAACTTGCCTCATATCTCACAAAATCTCACTTGGGTTCAACCCAATAATCATGCAAAGGATATATTGGTGATGATGACCATAGAATAGGACGTGTTTTTTTGTCATGACCGTGAAACCCAGGGAGCAAAAAACTTTTATTTAAAATAACAGTCTCGTGAGACTGACAGTCTATGAGCATAGAAAGGACGTTCTGCTGATAGTGTGATGCTAACCATAGAACAGGAAGTGGTATTTGTCACCTCAATCTAGCGATTTGGCTTCCCCCCCCACTTTGGCTTTTACACCTGTCTTTTGTCTGTGATGTCACCATGAAATGCTCTGGCCAGGCCGTACTGTGTTCAGGCTGCACCACAAAGTCTCATTGTGCTCTTGGAATGAGAGTGCTCGTCCTCAGAGTGTCCCGTCGTCCCAAATGGCCAGGTCTGGTGGGACAAATCATACAAATATTTTTGTAAGACTTCTTAATTAATTGTACTACCTTTTCTGTTGTGAATGCCTTGGCCACCTGGGGGCAGTATAAAGCTGGCTCTCTCGTACTCGGCTCCTCTCTTGGCTTCTCAGTACAGCAATAATATTCATTGTATGTTGTTTCGTTCGATAGGAAGCTTTAACCAAGTGAGCTGCTGTGTGTTTATATCCATGTGTATTTTATGTATTTGTTTATATATATATTTTATATATACTGTCTAGATAAGTTAACACTTGTGCAGTCCATATGTTCACATGCCACAAATTAGTTTGCATTATTTTTGTAATCTGAAATATGACGATCGGGATTTGAATATTTTTCAGAATCGTTCAGTAACACAATAAATGCAATTATAATAAGATACAATGTGATATTAGAAACAACACCATAAGATTGGAGTTGAATAATTTGATTTCTAAGTTTGCCATGAAAATAATCATTTTGAAGTTACCATACCAGACTGGAGGACTTGACAAATTCGTCATCCAGCGGGCTGTCACACAGCGGGTGGTCTTGGAGTAGTCGCCTGAGATGCGAGATGTAGCTGGAGGCCAGCCGCAGTGTGTCCAGCTTGGACAGCTTGGTATCGGGGGGCACCCAGGGCAGGGTGGTCTTCAGCCTGGAGAAGGCTTTGCTCAGCACCCTCATCCTAGCCCTTTCGCGGGCGTTGGCCGCGTCCCTGTGCGACTCTTTCCCACAGCGCTCCACTCCTCTGTCCTCTTCGGCCCAGCCAGCTGACATGGCCTACTGCAACCCTTCGGGATATGCTCTTGCGTCGTCCAGAGGGGTGGGAAAGCAAAAACAAGCCTGTGGCTGGGCGACGGCTGTCATTTAAGAAAGCTGACATCTGGGCAACACTTTCTCCTCCCACCACTCAGCAGCAATTCTCAGCCTCCACTTACGGAGACTCTGCCAAGTAAAGCAACCGTACACATCTGTGCTAATCGATTAGCAAATCAATCAACAACTATTTTGGTAATCGTTTAGAGACCTTGTTTAACTCACAGTTGTTGGAATTTCAGCCTATCACCTGTAAATATTATGTAAGTGTATTTCAAACAGTAACATCGCTGTGCCGCAGCAAAGTCTACATGGCTTAATGCTGACAAATAATGTAAAACTCCATAGACATGCTAATAGTTAGCAACAATCATGGTGGTTTTGGTAGCAACAGATATTCAAACGTAAATAGTGGAGAGACGCATGCTGGCTCCTCTTTGCCTGGCTTATGTCTGTGTTACACTGCCATCTAATGACCAAGGTGAGCACAGCAGAAGGAGCAGCGCAATAAATTGAATTGTAGCATTCAAACCTGATGATCAAATTTTTCAATTCTTTGCATTCTGTTTATTTTTGGAATTCTGTTTTTTTAAAATAACACTATTGTAGGGTGCACTCATAATTTGTAGTGATGTCACCCCCCCAAAAAAGGTTTTTTGAGTGATAGAAATTTCTTGAAGACCTTATCAAAAGCGTCTCATTTTGCGGGCGGTTTCACAGAGGGATCGTGTTTCCACACACAGAGCAGCTGTTTGCCGTTCCCATGACATCTGGCACGTTGGCATGACCAGGGCGAACATCACTCATGCATTCTTTGCTCTACTTGGTGCTGTTTGAGGAATTGTTTTAGAAGACTGGAGAAAGTCGAGGTTGGGTTAGGGTGGACTTAGTGCATCAAATCCAAGCCAAAAGCAAGACGCTCAAGCGTGACCAAAATTTGGAAATCTTTTTATTGTTTTATAATCATTACAAACTACAGCGCACACACAGACATCAAGCTATTTAATGACACTCCCAGTTGAGTTTTAAACACAAAGACAATTTCATGCTTGGAAAACCTGCTTTTCTCAATGCTAACAAACAATGCAAAACGCCATTGACATGCTAACGGTTAGCTTAATTAGTGACGGTTTGAAAAGCGATGGATATTGGAACACAAGAGCAAGACAATATAACAATACTCGCAGTCATATATTCTTGATCCTCTATGACGAATAACTAATATATTTGTATATTTTTGCTTAGGGTGTGTGTGTGTAGCAGAAAGGGTGTGCGTCAACTTTAGTGTTCTCAAATGTCCATCTCATTTGGGCTTGGACTCTATGGCCTTAATAAGCGGAACCCAGCGGGACATGCTGGTGGGGCGTTTGGGCAGACACGCCTGCTTCCATGCGGCGCCCGGAACGTTGACGGGGCCGTCGTACTCGTCCGCCTCAGAAGTAATCTCCATCTTCTGGATGATGAGCTTGAGGAGGCTGTGCTGCTTCTCCAGCATGCCAGACATCTCCTTCAGCCTGGAGAGACGATTTCTTTAACTTTGTTATTTTAAAATCGCAGCGCCTTGTTTTTTTTTGACAGGTGTCATACTACCAAAATGTTATTAATAATCCATTTGCAGCAAAATGCAATGGAGACTACTCAAGTGATGTCATGACCACATTTTCCACTAAGAGCCACTAATGCAACAAAAACTGACCACTTTGGCTTTTACCTGCATTCATAGTCGAATGCAACACGGAAAAAGGCTCAGGCGATTAGAACACAGAGTAACGTGGATTTTCGTTACCTGCTCTTTTGTTTTTTGACCTCGGTCTCCAGCACGGAGCATTTTTGCGACGCCACCTGAGTCCGCTTCCACTCGTCGTTGGCCGGCGCGCTGCCTCCAAATAACTGCATGATGAAGTGCTGCGTAAATCGGAGGGATAAATCACAATAATGCGGCATATTCATATTTATGAGCGCGTGTTTACCTTGGAGCACTTGCGGTTGGGGTAGATGATGACGGACCGTTTGTCTGCTCGTTTGATGAACCAGTAGGGCAGCTTGTCTTCCAAGGCAGTGTGGAGATCAATCTGGTTCACCATAAAATTCTTGTTTTCAGTTACATGTAAACCAGATTATTTACGTGTTCTAATAGTACTTCTTCTGCCAATAGAGAGTCTGTTTGTGACCCAATTAAATGCTTTCATAATTTTGAGGAACATATAGTCACAAGATGAGTTGATCAGTGGCATATGAAAATGTGATAAATCTTCTATGGACTTTGATGTTAGCATGATGCGTTTTTGGTAGGGTATATATTAGTGGTAACAATGCTTCTTGCCAATATGACTCACGCCGTTGGATAGCCTGGTTATCGCCCTATTGATTGGTACCTCATTTTTGAGGATTCGGTTTTTGTAGGATAAGTAGCACAACGGCAATTTTAAAATGCAAAAAATCTTCTATGGAATCTTGTTTGGAGCTAGCTGTATTCAACTGGTGTCTGTTGCTAGAATGATATGTGTTTACAAACCAACCTGCATGGCTATTCTTTTCATGGCAGCATTTCTTTGCACTTCCGCAATGTCTCCAACGGCTAAACCAATCTACAAGACGGAAAGGTACGTGTTATTTCCGAGTTTCCCCTCTTACATTAACGAATCCGGGCGCTGACCAGCTTACTAGTAAGTTGATGAGGACAATGGGCATCATGAGAACAAAGGAGACAAAAGTGAAGTACGTCAAGCCGCTGAATGGAAGTTCGTTGTTGAGATATGCGCTCAGGAAGTTGTTCTGGTAATTCAGTTCACCGACCATCATGACAAACGTTTGCATCATGGATAGCGGCAGGTTCTCAAACTCTTTCTGTAGGAGGTCAAAACAACATATGGTGTGACTACTGTGATTACCTGCCGACACACACGGCTATTGATGAAAAAGGTAGAAGGACTAGAGGAGGCGTCAAGTGTGAGCATTCATTGTACCTGGTCAAGCAGTAGCACGTAGAAGGCCAAGGCAAACGCCAACAGGAGATAGAAGAACAGCAGCACGGTGCGAAAGAGCGTCCTGCAGATCTCGCCAAACATCACCACAAAGATACCGATGTGCTCGAACCTACGGGGAGCGACCGGCCACAGTCAAGTGCCAGGCGGACATTTTGATCGTAAGATTTGCTTACCTCTGGAGATACAGGAGGAATCCGAACCAAGAGCTGGAGACGGCCAGGGCGCCCGCTTGCCAGTACCACGAACCGGACGTGTTGAGCATGAGCGGGATGACGAACAGAAGTGAGTTGATGGCTGAGAACCAGTCGGCTTGGTTGGAGTAGTCTTTTAGGTAGTCCCAACGCTGAGAGCCAATGAGTTACGTAAGGATTCTCGTGTCATAGTCTGACCATCTTGCAGGATACGCGGTCGGACATGTTTGAAGTAACCAACTAGGGCAATGTTAAGAGTTGTCCTTTTTTTACCTGCTGTATCATCTGAAGGACTTCCTTCAGTATGGAGTAGATATTCATGACGAGGACCATCACCATGCAGAAGGACAGGAACAGACTTTGCTGCTCAACGCAAAGACAAACAAAATGAAATATCCGTATATGAACTTGCCAAACTGTACCATAATGCAGATCAAGCCTAGTGCTCGTCAAAATTAACCAAATCAGGACGATAACACGGCTATGAAACAGTATTCTGCGCTAAAGCTACCTTCTTTGTTTCACTGCATCAAATTATAGTTGACGCTCAGGCAGTTATACCTCTGTGAAAGAGACAGGCACCATGGTGATCTTGCGCTCTCCCGTCTCGGTGATGTTCACGCTGGGCCTCAAGGTCACAATGAGGTGCGTCAGCGGCAGCAGGCCCAGCAGGTACATGAACATGTTGAGAATATGCGCCTTGCTCCCGTACGCCACCCTGCGGAATCCATGCGACGGTTACTCGTCAGAAACGAAACACCGTAGCATGACGGCACACTCACCACTTCATGGAAAGGTACTGTTTGCTGACGGGGTGGTTGAGCAGACCCAACTGGTTGTACTTCACCATTGCCTGTGAGGAATAAAAACTGCTGAAGTCCAGGGCCGTGCAACTATTCCGTAATCTTAATTTACGTTGAGTGCGGCTAGCGGTTGCGGCCGATTGGACTTGTCCCCTGTCTTCTGCCTTTCCAGTGGCGCTTGCAACCACCTGAAATCGTATTCAATCTGCGGAAGGTAGACATCAGATTTATTGTGTCTTCGGATCGGGGTTGGATTAACATCGCAGGTGAATTACGTGAAACTCTGGACTGTTGTGATCGTCCTCTGACTCCCTCACGCTGCAATCCAACAGGTGCTAGCAAATAGAAAACGATGTTACATTTTGTAACGTACATGTGAGTCACTTTAAAACAAACCTTATAAGTCTCTGGAAGGTATTCAATCATGTCCATGATGGGGCAACGCTGAGATCCCCCGATTTTAAACTTTTTCAACGCTTCCGCACATCTGCAGGGACAAACGCAATATAACAAGCCGCCATTTTAAGTTATCCAAACAATGTACGTAGCTACCTCTCACTGTCAATGACAGCATTGACCACGTCCTGCTTCCCGTGCTGCAACGCTTCGTGTAGGAATGAGGTGTCGTTCTTGTTCAACGCAAACTCCGCCCCTCGGTTCACCATGACCATGACCGCCGCCACGTGGCCCACCCTCGCCGCGATGTGGAGGGCAGTGTTCTGAATGCCAGATCGTCATTTTAATCTAGTCAACCTCGGAGGTGAAAATTATTCATACCCCGTCTTCATCCGTTTTATCCAGCAGTTTCACATTGGCGGATAATATGATGTCCATAGTTTGCGTGTATCCCTCCGAGGCGGCGTGGTGGAGACACGTCCAGCCCTTGTAGTCACTACAGACAAACATTACATCATAAGACTCACAGAGTGCTCACGACATAAATGTAAATCAGCCCGGCGGGTGTGTTGACCTGTGAAATAGGGCCCCTTTGCGCAACAAGAGCCCCACCACCTGCGTGTGCCCCCCTCTGGATGCCAAATGAAGCGGCGTCAGGCCCCGCTCGTCGCCTTCGTTGAGCAACCGCGAGTCCGTGATGGTCTCCAGCAGCCGGTGACATGTGTTGATACGGCCGTACCTACAGGGGAACCAAAATGATAGCGACACCTAGGGGGCGCTATAGTCACACAAGTCATGTTAGGGTCCTTAAATGACCTCAAGATGCTTGCAAGCTTTTTTTGGTCTAGCTGACCCCTGATAGGCTGTCACATAACTAAACCCAGAAAACTGGCAAACCGTGATTGGTTGTTACCTGAAGAGCAACTGTGATGTAATTTTCAGTGGCAAAATGGGCGCCGCCTGAGGACATCAAGCCTTTATGACATCATTGCCTTTCATTTGCCCCACAGCACTAGTGGAATGAGTACATGACCACTCATTTCACACCTACTTAAAAAAAAAATCAAATATGCCTCACTAATTGAATTCTATTCCAGGCGTTTGGGGCAGTACATAATGGAGATGTCACACCCAATTAATTGTAAAAAATAGCTTTTTGCATGGAAAAAAAAAAAATTCCAAATGTTGAGGTAACAGCGCAGCATGCTTACTGTTCTTTTGTCCCCATATCACGTTCATCCAATTAGGGAGATGAAACAGTTGGCTTCAGTCTCAGGTCTCCCAAGAGTCATATTTTAGCCATTATGGTCCTGCAGTAATATTTTTTTCCATTTTCTTATTTCAAGCAGAGTAATAATAAGTAAAACGACTTTTCACCACTGCACATCGTTAAGAATGAGCTGTGACAATAATGGATGATGATAAATGTCTCCTCTTTTTACTTCTGCAAAGGGCCGATGCAGCAAAGTGGAGATTGCGGAGTAAAATAAACATCCAGAGCTAAAAGCAATATATATACCCCTGCTTCTAATGCAGGGGTGTCAAACTAATTTGTTTCGTGGGCCGCATTGTAGTTATAGCTTCTTTCGGAGGGCCATTATGACTGTTAACCCAAATAAATGTATGAGCACCTCATATTATATACAGAAAAAGCTACAAAACAAATCAGATGAGTCAAAACTGGTCAAATATTTAAAAAAAAAGATATTAAAAGTGAAGATAATCTGCAATTCTAGTCATGACACAAGCCCCTTATGATGAATAAAATAAATGGATTGCGTTTTCCCTCGCCCGGACGCGGGTCACCGGGGCACCCCTCTGGAGCCAGGCCTGGAGGCGGGGCTCGAAGGCGAGCGTCTGGTGGCCGGGCCTTCACCCATGGGGCCCGGCCGGGCACAGCCCGAAAAGGAAATGTGGGTCCCCCTTCCCATGGGCTCACCACCTGTGGGTGGGGCCAAAGGGGTCGGGTGCAGTGTAAGCTGGACGGCGGCCAAAGGCGGTCTGATCCCCGGCTGCAGAAGCTGGCTCTTGGGACATGGAATGTCACCTCTCTGGCTGGAAAGGAGCCCGAGCTGGTGTGCGAGGCAGAAAAGTTCCGACTAGACATAGTCGGACTTGCCTCCACGCACAGTTTGGGTTCCGGTACAAGCCCTCTCGAGAGGGGCTGGACTCTCCTCCACTCTGGAGTTGCCCACGGTGTGAGGCGTCGAGCAGGTGTGGGTATACTTATTGCCCCCCGGCTGGGCGCCTACACATTGGGGTTCACCCCGGTGAACGAGAGGGTAGCCTCCCTCCGCCTTCGGGTGGGGGGCCGGGTCCTGACTGTTCTCTGTGTCTATGCACCAAACGGCAGCTCAGAGTACCCACCCTTCTTGGGGTCCCTGGAAGAAGTGCTGGAGAGCGCTCCTTCTGGGGACTCCATCGTTCTACTGGGTGACTTCAATGCTCACGTGGGCAATGACAGCGAGACCTGGAAGGGCGTGATTGGGAGGAACGGCCCCCCCGATCTGAACCCGAGCGGTGTTCTATTATTGGACTTCTGTGCTCGACACGGATTTTCTATAATGAACACCATGTTCAAACATAAGGGCGTACATGTGTGCACTTGGCACCAGGACACCCTAGGCCGCAGTTCGATGATCGACTTTGTAGTTGTGTCATCGGATTTGCGGCCGCATGTTTTGGACACTCGGGCGAAGAGAGGGGCGGAGCTGTCAACTGATCACCACCTGGTGGTGGGTTGGCTCCGATGGTGGGGGATGATGCCGGTCCGACCTGGCAGACCCAAACGCTCTGTGAGGGTCTGCTGGGAACGTCTGGCAGAATCCCCTGTCAGGAAGAGCTTCAACTCCCACCTCCGGCAGAGCTTTTCCCACGTCCCGTGGGAGGCGGGGGACATTGAGTCCGAGTGGACCATGTTCCGTGCCTCCATTGTTGAGGCGGCCGACCGGAGCTGTGGCCGTGAGGTCGTTGGTACCTGTCATGGCGGCAATCCCCGAACCCGCTGGTGGACACCGGCGGTAAGGGATGCCGTCAAGCTGAAAAAGGAGTCCTATTAGGCCATTTTGGCCTGCAGGACTCCGGAGGCATCTGACAGGTACTGGATAGCCAAGCGGAACGCGGCTTCGGCGGTTGCTGCGGCAAAAACCCGGGCGTGGGACGAGTTTGGCGAGGCCATGGAGAATGACTTCCGGACGGCTTCGAGGAAATTCTGGTCCACCATCCGGCGTCTCAGGAGGGGGGAGCAGTGCAACGTCAACTCTGTTTACAGTGGGGAGGGCGTGCTGCTGACTTCGACTCGGGACGTCGTGAGTCGGTGGGGAGAGTACTTCGAAGACCTCCTCAATTCCACCTACACACCTTCCATTGTGGAAGCAGGGCCTGGGGACTCAGAGGCGGACTCTCCAATCTCTGGGGTCGAAGTCACTGAGGTAGTTAAAAAACTCCTTGGTGGCAAGGCCCCGGGGGTGGATGAGATCCGCCCGCAGTTCTTAAGGGCTCTGAATGTTGTGGGGCTGTCATGGCTGACACGCCTCTACAACATTGCGTGGACATCGGGAACAGTACCTCTGGATTGGCAGACTGGGGTGGTGGTTCCCCTCTTTAAGAAAGTGGACCGGAAGGTGTGTTCCAATTACAGGGGAATCACACTCCTCAGCCTCCCTGGTAAGGTCTATTCAGGGGTGCTGGAGAGGAGGGTCCGTCGGGAGGTCGAACCTCGGATTCAGGAGGAGCAGTCTGGCTTTCGTCCTGGCCGTGGAACAGTGGACCAGCTCTACACCCTCAGCAGGATCCTTGAGGGTGCATGGGAGTTCGCCCAACCAGTCCACATGTGTTTTGTGAACTTGGAGAAGGCGTTCGACCGTGTCCCTTGGGAGGTTCTGTGGAGGGTGCTTCGGGAGTACGGGGTGCCGAGCCAACTGATAAGGGCGGTTTGGTCCCTGTATCACCAATGCCAGAGTTTGGTCCGCATTTCCGGCAGTAAGTCGGATTCGTTCCCAATGAGGGTTGGACTCTGCCAAGGCTGCCCTTTGTCACCGATTCTGTTCATAATTTTTATGGACAGAATTTCTAGGCGCATTCGAGGCGTTGAGGGGGTCCGGTTTGGGGACCTCAGCATTGCGTCTCTGCTTTTTGCAGACGACGTGGTGCTGTTGGCTTCTTCAGGCCGTGATCTCCAGCTCTCACTGGAGCGGTTCGCAGCCGAGTGTGAAGCCGTCGGGATGAGGGTCAGCACCTCCAAATCCATGTCCATGGTCCTCGATCGGAAAAGGGTGGAATGCCCTCTCCGGATCAGGGATGAGATCCTGCCCCAAGTGGAGGAGTTTAAGTATCTTGGAGTCTTGTTCACGAGTGAGGGAAGGATGGCGCGCGAGATCGACAGGCGGATCGATGCAGCGTCGGCAGTAATGCAGACTCCGTACTGGTCCGTCGTGGTAAACAGAGAGCTGAGCCAAAAGGCAAAGCTCTCGATTTACCGGTCGATTTATGCTCCTACCCTCACCTATGGTCACGAGCTATGGGTCGTGACCTAAAGAACGAGATCCCGGATACAAGCGGCCGAAATGAGTTTTCTCCGCTGGATGTCCGGGCTCTCCCTTAGAGATAGGGTGAGAAGCTCGGTCATCCGGGAGAGACTCGGAGTAGAGTCGCTACTCCTCCACGTTGAGAGGAGCCAGATGAGGTGGCTCGGGCATCTTATCAGGATCCCTCCTGGACGCCTCCCTGGGGAGGTGTTCCGGGCATGTCCCACCGGTCGGAGACCCCGGGGACGACCCAGGACGCGCTGGAGAGACTATGTCTCTCAGGTGGCCTGGGAACGCCTTGGGATCCCCCGGGATGAGCTGGATGAAGTGGCTGTGGAGAGGGAAGTCTGGGAGTCCCTCCTGAAGCTGCTGCCCCCGCGACCCGACCCCGGATAACGGACACGAATTTGATGCACAATTTGTCTTCGCAGGCCACATAAAATGATGTGGCAGGCCGTATCTGGCCCCGGGCCTTGAGTTTGACACCTGTGTTCTAATGGCTTAGCCTCAAAAGGAAACCAAGAGCAGAACAAAAACAGGACGCTGCAGCCAAGAGGAGACTGCGGCGCATAATGCTGTAGCAAAAAGCTCCGCTTTATTCCAGCCCCTCTACCAAAGCGACTCACTGAGCAGCAAAGTGTAGGGCAGACTTCTTGTCCTTGGACTTGCACGCCAGGCCCAGCTGGCCTGAGAGGCCCAACATGTTGCGCACAGAGTCGTGGATGCCCAGCCGGCAGGCGTAGTGCAGCGGCGTGCAGCCCTCGTTGTCCTCGCAGCTCAGCAACGCTTTCATGTTGCTGCGCTGGAAGAGCAGAAGATGAAGCATTATCGGAATACGATTCTATAAGGCAGCTGGGATGCGTCGTGTGCGCTAAAGCGCTCATGCGGCTAATTACTGTCTTATGTAACATGAATCCTGTCTCAAGTTAAAGGCAGATTACGTAAACGATAGTGGACCATGAGAAACAGAAAGAACACTAATTAGGAATTGAACCACACCCCCAAAATGGAAAATTCTATCAGACTGCAGGATTTTTATTTTTTCTAATAGAGGAGCTAGCCGGATTCACAGGGGCCAACATGTACCTGCAGCACATCTTCCGGTACATTCTTCAGCCCCTTGGGTTGCAAGATGGCCAGATGAAGAAAGTTGCAGCCAAATCTGTCTGTTAGGTTGACATTGGCCCCTGAAAAATGAAGGAAAAAATGGTCAGAAACAAATTACGATTGGCACGTATGCTGTTGCACCTTTGGACAGGAGCAGCGCCATGGTTCTCCACGCGCCGTTACTGGTCGCTAGTAGCAAGGGTGAGTTGCCTTTGCAGTCAACGGCGTTGACATCCGCACCCTGTGGAACACCAAAGTGTTCCTCATTAGCTTCTTTTCCCAAAGTCATTTTTATCTGTGCAATTTTGGGGGGTGCGCTGTTGCACAGGATAAAAAATGTATCAACAAAATAAATTTTAAAAAAATATATTATATATATATATATATATATATATATATATATATATATATATATATATATATATATATATATATAATTTATAAATGTATTTATTTGTTTATTTATTTATTTAAAAATAACAGGAGTTATTTTAACATTTGGGGTGGTGTGTGGCTTAAAATATTTTGCAAGTTGTAAATCAGACACACAATTTCATGACTGCTCTGTTCCATGACATGCGTAAAATACAACAGCAATCATGGCCATAAAAAAATCCCTGATGCTTAGTTTTTAATTAAGATAAACTCTGCGCACGTGTTTGTTTCCCACCGTGGCGTTTGCTTCAATAATCACTCGACAAGAGGTCGACTTGAACCTTTCTTTTTTTTTTTTCCCGCCAACAGCAGATGGTGACAAGTAATTGCAAGCAGCTTTTACAAGCTAATAAGTGCTCATGGATGTTTGTTCAATGCACCTTATGGCGAGGAATCCACATTATTAGGAACAGTGATGTGTATAAAATGCATGTAGATGTTTACCAAGGATATGAGGTAGCCGGCTAAGTCGACATGGTCGAATATGGTCGCCCTGAGAGGAAGACAAACAGGTTTTGTTAGTCAGGCTCGACATGTTACACAGTATGTGACTTTAAGTGGCAGTTTGTGTGTGGAGTGTCGTTTTACAAGCAGGTGCAAGGCTTCATAAATCAGTCTTGCTATTATTGGCGGCTACATGATTTCATCTATTTGTCCATCCACCCACACCACCTTTGGTCTGTCCATACGAGCGTCTGTTGTTTGTCTGTGTCTTTCAATTGCCGCATTGAATTGAATTGAAATGGCGTTTTTTGTGGAGCTGTGACGCATCAGAAATTGCGGCGCTCGTAGTCAAGCTACCGCCATGACCCGTGCAAGTGTGAAGAGAGCCCACTTGTGCAGCGGTGTCTGACAAGCTCCATCGGCCAGGTTAATGATGTCCTCCACTCGGCCATGAGCGCGCAGCATCATTTTGACCACCTCGGTGGCGCCTTGTGTGCACGCCAGGTGCAGCGGCGTCGACTTGTCATGCTGCACGCCAAACAAACAAACAGGCACCAATTAAACCGACGCATGTAACAAGCATCAGTTTTGTCTCCAATTACAGGCGGATTGAGTTTGATAGAGCAATGCAAACACACACACACACAAACACGATTAGTGCACTTAGCAAAGCTGAACACCGAGAAGTGTAACACAAGCCTTTAATGAGATAAGCATGGCAGAGACAAAGTGGATTTTTTTTTTTTTTTTTTTTTTTTTCTCCCTTACAATTTACATGACACTCGGGAGGCTCTGTCGAACTAGTGCAGTACCTGCTTCTGATCAATGTTGGCTCCCATGTCGATACAGAATCGAATAGTCTCCACATTGCCGCCCCGCACGGCCAGATGCAGAGGGGAGCTATTGGATTTGTCCAGATAGTTAATGTGGTTTGCACCCACGTAGCCCAGCTCCTCCCCTGTTGGACGATAATTCAATCGCATGTAATACGATTAGGCTACATTGACAAGAAAAAACATTTGACTTCAATTGGATGCTTTTTATACCCCACCAAAATTTTGTTAAATTTTTTGGTCCACTCTTGTGAATTCATGCTGTCCACCAAAATGTTGTGCTCACCCAAATTTTGCATCCCTCCCAAAAATGACATCCAACCAAAATAAAATGACCCCGAGGACAAACTTCCTTTTTTCCTTTCAAGAAGAAAATTTACTCCACAAAATCTTACTATTACAAAAAATATTTACTCTAAACTATAACAATATTTGCACAATTTTGGTAACAGTAACTGCAGTTTTTTTTGTTTGTTTTTTTCCAAATTTACTTAGTTTACAGTAAAGTTATAGGAGTGTCTTACCAGCCTTCAGAACGTGTTCCAAGACCTTTTTTGCACCAGCGAAGGCTGCCGCGTGCACCGCAAAGTGTCCCAGTTTGTTCTGCTGGCACAGGCGCGCTCCGTGCTTTAGCTTTCCAAACACAAAGAAAGAAATTAGTGACCCCACCTTCAATATAGTCTGTATCCTCCACCCCTGCCTTGAATTTTGTGCTGCTTACCAACAATTTGAGAGCTTGGCAGTTATTAAGCGAGCAGGCCATCATGACCGGAGTGTTGCCAAGGTCCCCCGGCTGGTTGTAGTCTACCGTGCTGTAGGAGAGCAGCAGCTGCCAAGGACAAATGCTCGCCTTCATTTCAGTGCGATTGCCGCGTGATTGACGGGCAACCCGTCCAAGGTGCCGATCATCACGATGTCGTCCTGGATTGACTCGCACCGCCAACTTTTTTATCGTACAGGACTCACCTCCACCAGCGCGTTGTGTTCCAGACTGATGGCCAAGTGCAAGGGCGACAGCAGCGCCGCGTTGAGGACATTGGGGTCGGCCCGCAAGTCCATCAGAACCCGGCAGCTCTCCGCCTGGTTCTTATCCACAGCCCAGTGGAGGGGCACGTCGCCGCACTCATCGCAGCTGTTCAAAACTTGGAGGCAGGACGAGGATGTCGATGAATGAACATCTCGGGGATCATGTGATCGACACCCGCCGTACCTTCTGGGCCCAGGACGCCGCTGATGAACTGGATGAGGGCGATGTGACCTCCCGCGGCAGCGTGATGAATGGGGCCGGCGCCCTTTTCATCTTTCTCACTTAGGACCTCTGGATTTTTTCTCACCAGGCTCTCCAGCAGGGCCCGGTCACCCTTCTCGGCCAACTTGAATATAGACAAGAGAGTTAAACGTTTCACTATTGATGATTTGCCGCCACCTCATGTTACATTTGACCACAATGTTAAGCACAATTTTATTCCCTTAAAAAAAATAAAATAAACGCCTCACCTCGAATATATTTACATGCGCCAGGGCTGGATCCTCATCTATCACGTACGTATAACAACTCGTCTGCCTGGCCACCTCTCTGCCAAAGTTCATCACTCACCTTTGCGCGTCACCACACACACAGAAAAAACAAATCAGGATGTAAATCGCAGCCGTATCTCCATTTGGCCCGGCAGGTGGGCAGATAAGGTCTTAAGCCGAGCCTTGGGGGGGAAATTGGCCCATGTGACATCGTCCTTACCCCCCGGAAGGACGCTCAGATCCGGTTCTCGTCGCGAGGTCAATGTGGAGAAAAGCAATTATGTTCCTCACAGTCGGAGGGGGCTACGTCCTTGGTTGATCCCGGGTGTGAGGCGAGATTGCAAAGGGCCCTTGACACAAAGAAATCCTGAGTTTATGTATTTTTTTTATTTATATTTTTTCATTTCAATTTCTGGTGTGCGTTACCACACTTTCTTTGGCGGCGGAGTGTGTGTAACAAGATACAATAAAACATCTGCTAAAATGTCTCCTGTCTGTTCCTCCATTAATATTTGAATAACTTTTAATCACTCTATCATCTTCTACCAGAGACCTCAGTGCCCAAAGAGAAAAATGAAGATTCATTTCGGCCAAATGAAATTGGACGATGGCTCACCGGCTGCATGTTCCAACTTCATTTTAAAAGTGGGCTCACTATTTAGCTGTCTTCTCATCTACTGATCGATAGCAACTTAACAGAATTGGGAAAAAAAAGTTAATCAGATTAGTTCATAGCCAATTAATAAACCAAATAAAATGGGGGTGGGGGTGTCACTATATGGTAAACCTACCTATTAAGGTTGAAAATTAGTTTCCTGATTTGTAAAGCATTTTGATAGCAGCTCACTATTTAGCAAACTCTCAGGCTCTTTGCCAGGCTCTTCTCATCATCCTCAGTTCGAAACAATTTCTACAGTAAATAAAACTTTTCTGTGATTCTTTAAAATGACATTGATTCTTACTTGAGGTGTTTTGAAGTCGAGGATTTTTCTAGATGTTTACCTCATAAATGCAGCCTCCTCATCTTCCTTCTTCTTGTTTGTTCGGATGCTAAGAAGATGCCGTCCCCCGCGACCCTTTCATTATACTGCTCCAAGCCAAAGCGCAGCCATGCCCACTTGGTTAATGAGAGGAAATGGTGCCGGCAAGCGCTATATTGCGGCGGCAAAACGTGATATGCCCGAATGCTGGTAACAGGGAAGGCCTGGAGAGGGGAGGGGCGGAGTGGATTTTATTTTACAGACTCGCCATTATTGACTGTTTCCCAAGCTGAGCTTTATTGTTCTATTTAAAAAGCTTGCGGAGGCTCATGGTGACATTTCTACAAAGCTGACCACCCGGTTGCACACAGCAGTGTATATACTATCCATCAAAACATGCGGAAGGAAGCAATTTGCTTCCCTCCACTTAATGTAACCTTTAAGACCCCCCCCCCCCCCCAACACACACACACACACACACACAATTCCTACAAATACATTGGTACCTTAAAATACTATTTATTTAAATGTCTCAATGCCTCAGCTCATCAGTACGGCGTTGATATTAGTCGTTCTTGGCAGAGGATAAAGAATATGATTCGGAGTACCATTTTTTTAATCTGTAGATGTAAAACAATCAAGATGCTAGTTAGCATTAGCATTAAGCTAGCTAGACTATTACCCTATGCTGTTTGTTATGTGTACATGTACACAAGTATGGAAGTGATGGAAGTGGAAAGCTAGCCATGGTTTGTGGAAAATAAGACCATCTTTGTATATTTTACACATTATACTACTAAATATATTCAAATTCTTAATACATAATATTATTATGACCGTTTAGCTTTTGTACAACATAATACTGCAGGCTGATATTTTTCTTATGAGATAAACACATTACAAAATGACTGAAGTTCTTTTTTTGTGTGGGACCAGATGGTAGACAGGTGCACACCAATGAGACAATATTCAAATCTACGTAGACTTTACCTAACCAAATGGGACGAATCGTCAGAACAAATGTAGCTATCACACACGCGCGCACACACACACACACACACACACACACACACACACACACACAGTTTACTTTGCGATTGGCCGAATGTGAGGCCTGAAGAACAATATCCCGGCAAATATTTATTTTATGGCCTATTAAACGTACAACAGATACAAAGGCTCACCGGTTTGACTTGTGAACATTACCGAGATGTATTAGGAACACATTACGAATGAAATCGTAGAGACTCAAGTTTGAATAGTGAAAATATTCAACATTTATCTAAATTTCTTGTCTCTGTTCCCCTAGAATTCAAAATGTTGCAGCCCACTGCTTTATGGCGTTCTCCTGGAAAGAACCAAGAAGTGACAAGCTGACTGACAAACAAATGTAAGACTAAACAATTTTAAGAACAGTTGAATTATCTCATCCAATCTACCCAGGAAAAGTGGTACAGTCCAATTCTAAAGTAGCAAAATAGCTAATTAACGTAGAAAGAGACAAATAATTTTCTTAAAACTTTTATTAGAAGACTTAAAGTTTACAAAGTTGATTTTTTTTCATGAGTTTACATAAAAGAGGTTGAGTGCAGCAATATGCAAGGTGCACATGCCTGTCAATCACAGCCCAAGTGATGCGTGTGTGTGTACGGGGACGTGAGCACGCGTGCGTTGGCGTTCCATCACTTATGAATGAGATTTGCTCTTAGGCGCTTTCCTCGGGGGACGAGACCTACGCTTTTTTTTCCTTTCTATGCTAGGTAAAACATTAAATGCCACTCAACAAAAACTGCTCGTGTTATCGTAAACCCTCTTGTACGATATACGGGATTAGCCAGCAAACTAATTAGCATGTCATAGCGATATAAATAAAATCTGATGATTCCCTGCAGTAATTAAAGACACGACAGTGACATCATCGAATCATAATGACACTTTTTAACAGCCCACCGCATTCCAATCCCACAAAGACCGACGAGTCCCTCTGACCTTTTTCCCCGGCCCTCATTTAGCTAGCGAGGAGCTGCAAGCGTGCAAACGGGTAATAAAGTGTCTCCGCTCCAACGCCGCCATTATTTTGAAGGTCGACGGGCGGCTCAGCGACAGCCGCTCTCACTGAGATAATTGCTCCTTCCAACAGATTTCTCACCACACACGTGAGCGATTTCTCCCATTTTATCCCAAATTTTGCCTTGGAGGAGGTATCGGCATGATAAACTGCTGCTTGCTGCTGGATTGAGGCTTTGCAGGCAAATGAGAATGACGCCACCTTGTGGACGCCCGATCAGCCAGTAGGCCTTGCCACTTCAATTGGCGCTCACCCAGCAAATATGTTATTAAATAACATCACTTACAACCCCCCACCCCCACCCGGTAACACAGCAAAAACGAATTAGAAAGGGTGGCGGTAAATCTCGCCAAAGAGACGGCGCGGAGAAACGTGGAGATGAAGAGGCGCTCACCTGAAATGGCACGGCTTGGATTTATTGCCACTGCCTCTTCTTGAAACAGACTCGTAAATGTTTTTGATGCTCCGCAAATAAATGACCCAAGTCCGTCTGTGCGTGTCAGTGCTCAGCAAACGATAAATCATGTGAATAAAAAAAAAAAAAGTGCAATGATTCCCAATGCTAAAGATTTATTGTTGGGTTAGTTTTGTGTACAGTACAGTATTTCTCCACATATCAGGTTTTGGATAAAAGTAGGCCAACACGGTGGTGGCCTAGCGGTTATCAAATCTGCCTCGCAGTCAAGCGGTCTAGGGTTATAATCTGTTGGTTGGCTTTTTGTGGATTTATGATTTTAATTTAGCGCTTTACGTGAATAGAAGTGTGTTAGCAAGCAATAGAAGCTCTAATGCTGGTACTCCTGCGCAAAATTTTCTGCACTCTTGAACGTCCTCCCCCTCGCTTCCCACATGCACGAGGTCAAGAGACTCCCCTGTAAAGCTGCCCTTCCTGCAACTCGGCGCTCATTACAATACACGGGACGCCCGACCACGCGCATGCACACGCCAGGAGGAGGAGGGAAAAAAAAAAAAAAAAAAAAAGAAGTCGGAAAATCAATGCAGATTGGTCGCTCCCGAGATGTATTCACGTGTGTAGTTGCATGTAAATGTGCGCTCGTTTCGGCGGAGACGTTTCCTCGAGAGGAGATCTGTGGAGCGGAAAACGGCAACAACAAAAAAAGCAATTTGTTCTTCGGCGTTGGGAGGAATCATTCATCTGCATCAAGCGATGTTGATCATTTGGTTTCCGGCTTTTGTTTCTTTAGCGTTAGATTTTGAAATAAAAAAATAAAAAGAAATAAATGAAAAAAATACCAAAAATAAAATCAATTGCATAGAAATAAACAAATAAATCCAGATCAGTTCTATTGATTGGTGTTCCGACCATAAAACGAAATACCAAATAGTGCATCCAAGCGAGCGTAGCTACAGTATGTCGGCCACTGCCGCGTTGTCGGCGCTTGTCGATGAATGATTCATTGAAGTCCTACTCACCGTAATTAAACTGTATTGACTTAATTACCTCGAGGCCCAACGGGGTCATCAAAGCGATCGGGTTTGAGTGCGGCGCGAGCTAACCTTTTTCCCTTTGGTGTCTGTTACGCTACGTGGCCTTCGGGGGATAACGTTACCGCCTGTCTGTCATTGCTTGCGGAATTTGTTTTTGGGGCCCTCTTGGAGTTGTTGTTTATTCTAAAATCACTTTATGGGGTTTTTAATGAAAGTAGAAATCAACAATAAGCCAGTTGGGACAAACATGTCATTTTGTAATAAAGCTAATATCAACTCTGAGAACAAGGGCGGCGATTAATAAAGGTCCTGAAAGAGTGCCAACAATTCTCCGCGGGTGACGCAAGGCCAAAGTCAACCCCGCCCCGCCTGCCCAAGCCAAGGTGTTCCTGGCAGCCCTCCTTGGCGCTTCCATACGACACAGGTTCAAAAGGGAAATGATGTTGAGACGTATCAAAATGACTTATGGCTGTCAACAGATGGCGGTCCTTGGATCATCACAGCCACGTTAACCTTCCAGCAGGCTTACATCATGCGGGCCGGTCGGGTCACGGCTCCAAAAATACCTTTCCTGCTTTACCTCGGCAGAGACGTGCCATCACTTGCTCAGGAGACAAATAGAATTGAAGCTGTGGGCCGTCTCCTGGTTATTGTTCAGAAGATGATCATCAAAACTT
>NC_090864.1:3807500-3900000 GCF_024217435.2 Syngnathus scovelli | reverse complement strand
GGATTCGGCTAATGTTACAATTAAAACGGCCTCCCCTCAAGGTCGGGCCGTGTGTTTGTGGTCGGTTTGTTGGGTTGTGGACTTTGTGTGTGTGTCTAAAGAGGCCTGGGGCAAGACTGGATGATAAAGACCAGCCTGGCAGTCCTGTCGCAACCCTTAGACAGACGGAGCGCGGCGCTAATTAGATGACCTGTTAGCATCCACACCCACAGCTGCGCTCCCACTGGCCAGACACCCACTTTGGAGAGTCAGACAGAAAATAGACACCTTGTGCACAAATAGCAGAAAGTAACTCATTGTTGTGGCTTGATGGACTGTACATAAAAAAAAATAATAATAATAAATAAATAAAAAAAATAATAAAAGAGCAGCATCTGGTTAGAAAACTATGTGGGCGCCTTGGGCATAATCTGCATCTTGGAAATTTACACTTATAATTTTAACAGCTATTTTTAAAACCCATGCCTTTGTTAGGATCGCAAGTTTCCATCCAGGCGCTTTTAGTGAGCTGCCAGATTGTACGCACACATCCAGGGTCTTCTCAGAGGATTTTCCACACAGACTTGAGAAATCCCTCATCTTGTACTTGATTCAAGGTCCACTGCAGGTTATGACAGTTGATGGCGGATATCTCCGGTGGCTCGAGCCAGTGCAGTAAAGTAGACAAAAACAAGGACTTCCCGGATGGTGTCAGGTGCCAGCGCCGGGGGCAAGTGAAGCATTTGTGCCCCCCCGAACTCTCGCTTTCTCTTCCTAGCTGGTTATAAGAAATCTATATGAGCCTTTATAGATATGTGGATAATAACAGGAATTCCTGAATATGTATTTTGGATTTAATTGCAGTTTTAAATTGCGACCCCCCCCCCCCACACACACACACACACACACACACACAAAAGAAATTACATCAGTTTTGTTTTGGTTCAAAGTGTTTATCCATTTTTTCAAACGGACTAAATCTTTCCGAACTTCATGGTCACTTCTAGCGCATGCATGAAACCAGGCGGAGGGAGTTTGCGCTTGTATTTGAACAGGGGTCGAGGGTCACATCTTGTGAAGATCTGCAAAGAGCTGGGTGAAGGTTGTGTTTTTGAATGAGGATGCGAGACTGAGAAGCTTCACTCAAACACTTTTTACAGTGCTCATGACACACCTATTCAGAGACTTTTTTTTTTTTTGCTCAAACAGACAAAATGACATGTTATCAGTAACACACTGGGGAGGAGGGGGGAGATTCTCCTTTTTAGAAGAAAATGAAAGTCCTTAAATGGGCTATCAAGCTACTGCTCTCTAATAGACTTTTCCCAAACAATCCTTTTTTTCCTGCTTCGATCAATAGCATTTGATTGTGAACTATATTCACCTCATTAAAATGCATTTTACTGTGACTAAAACGTCTTTTGGGCGGCTCTTTATAGGCTAAACTTTCTGCGAGTCAATAAATGGCTGGACAACCTCCAATCTACCAGAAATAATCTTCCACTTCAATAGTGAAAGCTTCTTAATAAGCTTAAATTTGTTTCAGTTCATTTCGGTTCACTTGTTGTTAACTCTCAATAATATTGTAACCAAAAGAGCTGAAATGAACATTAGACTTTCTTTTCCTATAGATTTATATTTGGAATTTGGTTTTGTGCTATATTCGTTCTCGGTGGAGTCCCCCACTGCGCAGCACTTCCCCCATATACAGGATGTGGAGTGTTTTCATCTCCTTGATGTTCCGCACACTCCAGCAATGTGAGGAAAAAAAGGCAGGCACGGAAGCAAAGACTTGCTTTGGGCCGTATAAATGACCTAGTTACCAATTTTGATTCATTTTCATTGGCTGCATCAAAGAGGGCCTTATTTTGATTGACTTGACTGGCGAGACAAGAAGAAAGTGAAAGTCGCCGCTCGGGCACATGGTTTGCTATTCGGCGCCATCTCCTTCCATGTAATGCGAATGTTATAGGTGTTAACCACAGCCGGTGGAACTATTGATGAATTGGAAAGGCACTTTGGCCAGCTTTCTTTGACCATAAAGTGGTTGATCAGAATTCCGCCGCGGCTACTTCCGAGAGTTTCTCGCTGGGCTCGGAGGAGAGGTGATGGAGCACGGCGTAGGGAGGAAGCCGAGGAGGAGGAGGAGGCGCTGTCGAGATAGTTGGCGGGGGGCGGAGATGTGACGCACGTGGGCTAAAGAACAGATGGGCGGGATGATGGAGTGTGGGAGAAAAGTCTGGCAGAAGATGGTAGAAAGAAGCCAGTGGGGAATGAGAGGCCAGAATCTCAATCCATCAATAAATGCTAGATTTGGGTATTGATAATCACGGTGCTGTCATTTTGACTCCTCCCCTTGCATTATCTGGATTAAGGTCAATGAGGTCATAGTGGCTCTCTGAATGCAGGCAGTTTGAGTCAGTCTCCCCACCAGTAGGGGGAGCTGCTCCATACCGGCTCTTTGCACCGCTCGCTCAAGTGAGGCGAGACAGACGTCTGCAATCTGCCAACGCCTCGGGTAAAAAAAAAAAAAAAAAAAAAAAAGTCTGTCCTTCACAAATAAGCTTTTTTTTTTTCCTATCCCTGAGTGGCAAGCCTCTCCTCACACTGCAAATTAATTTCAAATGGCTACAAGTATGTCTGGCTCCATCATAAGTCGATGCGCTGTGACCCGCATTACTCGTCCTCTCACGAGGAGGGCCACGTTTCAAGGTGTACTGAGCACGTTTGCTTTTCGAGAGCCGCCGCCACCGCCGCCGTGTACTGGAGCGGCACCAATCGGCACAGCAGGATCTCCTTTCTCCCCAGTAGGCAGGAAAATGTTATCGGGAAACACAATGCTGCTTATGCGGGTCAGCGTCCGTCCAGGTGCCTTGCCTTTTTCACAGAGAATATTCTTCTCTGTAGCGCTACGATCAAAAGAGGCGGGGCTTTGTTGTTTTAACCCCTGGCGCTTTAAGAGCATGGGCCTCGGCAAAGCAGATGGTACCTGTTGCGTACTGGGAGCAGTCGGTCAGTGTTATGGGTCCCACCTGCGGTTTTAATTACAGCGCATGTCAAAGCGGAAGGGTAACCCCCCCCCCCCCCCCCCCCCCCCCCCCCGTACCTTTTTTGGGGAGGGGCTGGTGGTTGTGTTGCGATCCACACGGGGGAAGGTTTGTTAAGACACCCTGCTCAATTACTTGTGCTCCAGCTGTCTTCTTTTCAAAGCGGCCATCTATATTCCGCTCACACGATGTTGAGGTTTTTCTTTCCTCCCTCTCGCCGGTGTTATTTGTGCACATCAGTGTTTCTGCGCTGCAAGGTGCTGCAGCTCCTCTGCATGAATGAACAGAAAACAAGAAGCGGAGGGGGGGCTACTAATGCTGGCCTCTGCTGGATGGCACCCTACACTGGGATCCCCCAGGGGAGGGGAGGAGGGTTGACCCCCACCTAAAAACACCCCCTCCATCATCCTCTCATCTTCTAGTCTTCACTTGACATTTCGAAGCCTTCTGTCATCTAAGACCGAATTTTGTTGTACAACTAAGGGTGTCTTCACACTTGGTCCCTTTCAGCCCTCTAAACGAACTCAGATCGATGACTCAGCATTTTTTGTGCATATGTGAACACGCCAACCGTACTCAGACCCCTTTAAAACGAACCGTACTGAGGTGGTCTCAGTACGGTTCGCTAAAAAGTCAACGGTACGGTTCACCTAATCTGTGCATTGTGAAAACAAAGCGCACTGGGTTCACTTCGCCTTTTTGCACTGTATTTTAACCTCCTTGGCTTGCCGTAGATTGGTCACGTGACTGCAAGCGCAAAAACAAAATTGTAGAGAACAGAGAATCCAAAGTATGGCAGCAGCAAGTCGTGGTCGTGACCGTGGTTCTGATAGTAAACGTAGAGAAGCATGTGCCGTTCAAAGTTCTGCCACGGCACCTGGACGCGGCATAGTTTGGGGAGAAGACGAAACGGAATGTCTTTTGGAAATTTGGAACGACGACAGCATTAAATCACAACTATCTACGACCCACAGTAATGCAAAAGTATTTCAAGAATTTTCTGAGAGAATGAAAGCAGCCGGTTTTGATAGAACTTCTATACAATGCAGTGAAAGTGAAAAAACTAAAGTATTTAGCTACTCGAGATATAATGCGAAGAAGTAGGGAGTCAGGGGATATCATAAACTACCCAGAATGCAGTGCAGTGGGAGTGTGAGAGCTCTAGAGCAGTGTTTCCCAACCTTTTTTGAACGAATCGTTCACTCACGAGCCAACACTAACAGCAACACACACATAAATTGAGTACATGAAATCTCAAAATTCTCCGATTTGCCACGCATGCACGATTAGCCTTGTGGAAACTGACCTGTGGTTTGGTAATCCTGTTTACAATTCGCTCGGTATTTAATGTTGGACAATTTCCCACGGAACATCTGTCACGTGACACCGGTGTGCCGCGGCACACTGGTTGGGAAACACTGCTCTAGAGGACCTAGTGCAGGTGTGGGCAAACTTTTTGACTTGCGGGCCGAATTGGGTTCTAAATTTTGACCGGGGGGCCGAACCAGTGTTTGTGTGAAGTAATATAAACGACCTGTAAAGGTCATTGCATAAAAGGTTTTGGCCTTTAGTAGGTAGTAAAGCATAGATATTCAAAAAAAGTTTTTTGAAAACAAATGCATTTATTAACAGCATTAAAAAAAAAACCATCCCTAAAAAACTGCTATCAGTGATTCTCATAAAATACTAAAATAAAACTGTATCCGAAAGCTCGGCGCGCAAATTACAAGAATGCTGTCGTCACAGCCCACGCTTTAAATTCGGCACTGATACAAATAGAGCGCGAGTGCGGCATTTCTGTACTACTGAGTACGTACACGCACTTGTGAGTGTGCATCGAGCTTTCTGACACGGCTTCCGGTAGTAAATGCGCAGGCGAGTGGTTCCCCGTCTATTGGGGAAACACAGTCATTGCAGGCAAAATGACCGAAAAAAAAAAGTTTAATAATACAATTTATTTAGGGTTGGCGGACCGGATTAAACGGTCCCGTGGGCCGGATGTGGCCCGCGGGCCGTAGTTTGCCCATACCTGACCTAGTGTGAACAGAAAGAGGACTGAGGCCCCATCAAGGCTGAACTGAACCAGAAAGAGAACTCGGTCCTCTTTGAAATACACTCACAATGTGAACACAAAAAGAACTGAGTTTGTTTCCTCTTGGTCCACTTTTTGGTCCACTTAAAGAGGCCTGACTTTGGTTCTTGGGTCCAGGTGTGAAAACACCCTTAGTTGTAAAATGACAATAAAGGGCATTCTATTCGATTCGATTTGATTCTATTCGAGTCTATTCTAAGACACCCCGCCGAGTGGAGCGTAGTAGCCACTTTTCTTAAAGACGCTCGCTACACACCGCCGCAACATTAGCCGCTCCAACTTTCGGCTCTTTTCCTCCTGAGTATATCCTAAGCATCCTTCATTATTTTGACCCGACCTCTCTGTCGGTAGAATGATGTTTATTTCTCACTAATGTATTCAGCCAAGATTCTTAGGGAGGTGATTTATTAATTTTTTTCTTGTGTGTTGTTTTTAATCCCGCTTCCTCTCTCTCATTCAGTGTCGAGCATGTGTGCGGAGCTGCGTGTCAGATCTGTGGGATGCCTGGAGGCTGCTCCCAAGAGAGGCACGGTGCGCTCATCCAACACAAACAGGGTCACAAAACAACGAGTCAGCCACTTGTGCTGAGTTCACTTCAAATTAGCCCCCCCCCCCCAAAAAAAAACACTTAGAAAAAGTGTGCGGCTGTCAATAAAAATAATCTTACGATGAACAAAATGTTTTTACAGTCGCGGTGTCTCGTCCAGTTCACACTTGTTTCAGTCATCACTGCGAACAGGCAACGTAAAAAAAAAAATTAAAAAAAAATCAGGACGTCTGAAGCATGACAAAAAGCTGCGATCAGCAGAATTCACAGTCTAATTAATATTCCAGAAGTAATTTCCGAGAATAGGAATCAGGTAGCAGGAAGCAGGCACAGCAGGTGCCCCCATTAGCGTAGCTTGCTGCTGCTGATGTGAAATATACGGCAACACGAAGCTACCTCTAAAGGTCATGTCAACTCTGTATTTAATATAAAATAAAATTCAAGAACACCACGCCACAGCGCCATCTCCTGTATCTGCCGCTAAATGACCTTTAATAACCATTCAAATACACAAAATGTTTTAATAGAGCAGCAGAAAGTTTTTGCCAAAACTTTTCTCCATCACGTAGTCACACCTGGGTGGCCGGCAGCACAGCGCGCAAGGCAAAGGAGGAGAATCTCCCACTAGTTTCCGTCATTGGTATGCCGAAGCACGGCTCACTTCCAGACATGGGGGCCGAAGCGAGGATTCCGCCAAACGCATACGAGGAGCATGTTCTTTTTTTTTTCCAAGCCGGGAGTTAATACAAGGAGTTCCAAGAGGATGGCGCTGGTGCTGAGGCCTTTTCAGGCCCAACAAGATGTCACATGCAAAGAATGTGTGACATCCTTCCTTCCTTCCTCCCACCACTAGCTTCTGTTACCACCGCTGAGCTGACATCAGACCACAGTCAGGATGTGACTGTCAATACTCAGCTTCACGTTCCTGTGTGAGCTGCATCACACTTGCAGTAATCAGCGGCCATAGAGCTAAAAAAAAATCCCTCCAACGGAGCATTAAAAGTTAAAGTTTACAATGGAAGGGAGTGTGTGATGGTGAATCCACAAGTAACACTTCTTAAGATAATACAAAAAAAAAAAAGAAAGGCTGTGAATCCCGCCGTGAACTTGCATCCAGTGGACTGACTTCAAAGATAAATATTTTCAAACTAACCAAAGGGGGTCAGAAGGAGATCAGTGAATATCCCAATTTACACATTGATGGCTTGATTTCTATTTAGTAACAATTTTAAGGTGCGAGAGTCGTTCCACAATTTCTGCGTCACCGAGTGCTTTTTAAATTTGCAGCCAGCTCTTGTGATTCAAAACAATTATTATAAACAGAACGTGTCAAGCATAGCAATTAGCTTTTTACTCGACTTTGTATTGTGTCATTGTATTATTTGTTCTCTACGCATTGTTTTATGGAAATCCGCCTTTTTATGGCGCAGCACCAAAAACACTTACCGAGGTAACTAAATAATATAGTTGCTTACCCAATTAAGAACTGGCATTAAGAGATTTGATGTCATGCCTTTGAAATGAAAGAAAACATTTTAAGGATTGGCATGGGGAAACGTCCGATAGTTTTGGTTCCAATTTTCCTGTTCACAAAAAAAACGCCACGATCTGCATTGTACAAATGGCCGAGCCGTCCGCTGTGTTACATTTTGCCAGTCCTTGCAAACTGGTTTCTGTCTGGTTTAAGAGAATTCTAAACAAATATTCTCTCTTCTGAGGGCTTAACCGTGGCGCCGCCTCAAACAGACTGTCAGAAGCTCACAGTGAGCGAGCGAGCGACTCGGGGGCTCCCAAATCTGGAGCGAGACGCAAGATTCTGCCGAGCGATGGCGGGGGGGGGGGGGGGGGGGGGGGGGTTAGTGCGGGGGGCTTCTGACGCCGGATCAAAGATGAGTGGGAGGTCAAAGTGTACAGCTGGGAGTTGGGAGGCACATTAGAGAAAAGCCGCATGTCAGTCACAAAGCCCGTCGATAGAGGCGGCTTGTCGAGATCTCTCTCCGGAACCGAGACTTATTCATTTACATATGCTCACCATGTCAGTGTCGACTCATTTGGCATTGTGCAACGGTTGTAATTTCGCACTCAGTGAGGGAGAAGAGTTTCTTCCTTTTTTTTTTTTTTTTTTTCTGTAGCTTCGGTGTCAGTCCGGCAAGCCAACAAATTAGCCCTCCAGGATGAGATGAGGAATCTTTCATATTACTGATAATAGTGACAAATGAGAGTGGCTGATAGGCGCCACTTTTTTTTTTTTTCTGAGTGAGGCTATTAGAATGTGACACACAGCCACGCTCATTCAAATCATCAACTCGTCTTTTTTTTTTTTTTTTTTTTTGCACTTACCTTAGCAGTGAATGATAAAATGAAAATAAATAAATTTGTCCTGTCACCACCACGGCGCCGCCACCACTTGTGTCATGCTAGCTGCTAATTTGCCGTCAAGCGTCAAGACGTGCTTGTCTTTCGTTCTTTCCATCAAAACATGCAAGACTTTATGAGTCCTTGTAAAAACAATTTTTTGTGTCCTCATTAATATATCTGCAGGGTCACGCCCTTCTTACTGATCATCATAGTTTTTACAACATGATAAACATTGCTAACTGTTAGCACTGTTTATGTAGCCGCGAGTGCATAATGAGCCCTCAATAGAGCTGCTTTCTTTTATTTATTTATTTATTTATTTCCTTCCTGACTTTTACCCGTGAATTGAGTTCAACGTTTTCCAACTAATGATTTGTTTGGAATGCTTGGTGAAGCCCCGACGGATCATCCCTCTGGCACGGCTTTGTCATTACTTTCAATTAGGCCCCGACTTGGGGGCATTTTGTGTAGTTAACAAAGAAATATGCAATACCGGTTGAATATTCTATTCTATTATTGGCTTGCATTAAAATACCTCCTCCTGTATCTCCTCCAGTTGAATTTTTACATAAATATGATAATACAAAAGCTTTGCATAACATTACATTACAAACGCCGGCGTCATGTGAAATGTCAACACGACGCGGAAAATACGGCTCTCCATAAAGGATTATTACGTGGAGTTCAAATATTACAAGGTGTAAAACAAGTGTGTGGAAAATAGAATTGCTAAAACCTGAGGGAGAGACGCGTTATTGTGATGCTGTTAAAATGACTGACAGAGCCCAGCGGATCCGTTGCGGAGGACATATCGCCCTCCTTGAGAAAATGTGTCATTTAGAGGCAAATATGTTTAATAATAACAACCCTTGGCTAGTTTATTTGAAGATTTGAAGAGAAATGTAAAATCTCAAGTTGACTTCCGTCACGGTAGTGCTCAAAGAATGATGCCAGTCTCACCCCCTCCCCTCCCTCCAAAAAAAACACATTTATCTGGTATACTACCCTAATGAGACCCTCTCCCCCGTTGCCATGGTAACTGTCACAAAAGTGTCAAGTTTCCACTGTTTCGGAAAAGAGAACAGCGTCATGTATCCGTGAAACATTTTCAAACGGGCATACGGTTACTCTCTGAGGTGATTTGATTTCGTTGTTTTTGGTGGCTTCACACACTTTTTTTTGCATTCACCATCAAAACACACACACACGCACGGCCTGTCATTGTCGAAGAGTGCAGACGCATCGACTGATAAATAAATGTAAGCAAATAAACTGCAGAGTGAGACTTGTTAACGTTGTGGTTGACTTTCAACTGTGATTCTTTTCACTTACGCAGCAGAATGACACTATTAAATGATTCACTTTGGAAGAGACAACACAGAGCGTGTCGTCTTTTTAAAAGCCAGCAAAAACAAAAAACCTTTTGTTAGTGCGGCAAAATTCGAAGTAACAGTGTTGGATGATTATTTTTCTCCGACTTCTTTCCAGGTAACTCTGCTTTCTAATCAGGCGTAAAATAACACTTTTTCATGATCTGGCACACCTCTGACTCACAAAACATGTGATGGAAAAAAGAAAAAAAAGAGATTACTGTGCCAACCTTGAGTGACATTGTACCTTAACACCGCTCAAAACAGGGTTGTTATACATATGTCAGCACAGTGGACACATGTTGATGCAGATGCACACTTCCCAAAGATGTGTTGCTGCCGAAAACATCGTGGACAAGGAAGGGGGGGGGGAGGGGGGCATACCTGCACGCTGCATTTATTTATGAAACAAGACAGGGACAAGCACAATGAGCGGGGGATCGCACCAACGTGGTGAGGGAATACAAACGTGGAGTGAGCGGCATATCCTGCCTAGCAAATAATGACCTGTTTATTGCTACAGCCGATCCCTGCACGTTAAACAACGTTGCACTGAAGACGGGGGGTGATGTTCAATTGTAGATGCGCAAAATAAAACCATCTGGCTCCAGATACAATTTTTAAGGATAAGTACAATTTACCAAAACATTTTTTTAATGAGATCCTATCTATTTATTTATTTATTTATTTATTTATTTATTTATTTATTTATTTATTTATTTATTTATTTCAACAGTTCTGCGATGTCATTTTCAGTTGACAGCAAGCGGTTACGCAAAATAGCCGGTGCCTGACATGGATCAAAATGGTGGATTTTTAAGCTTAATGCATAGTCCTTACTTGAAACATAATCTTTTCAGATTAGTTCTATGGATTTTTCAGACTTTTCACAATCCACAAACGTGTCAAGTCTGGCTCACTGCCTCTTGGGACATTAAAGGCATTTTTACGCAAAGAGTGGCCCCCTTAAGTGCCCCTGATGACCCCCACGGGTCACAGCAATCCACCAGGGCCACCGCGCGTTTAATTGAAAAGACAAGGTTTACCATCGACAACAACCCCCCCCCCCCCCCCCCCCACACACACACACACACACAGCAACGCTCTGTCCTCCATTTCAATGAGCCGCATCTCATCTGCGGTGCGAAAGGAGAGTGATGGAATTTCAAGTGGCAAGCATAATTACGGCGTGCTCGTCCCTCTGACAGAAAATCAGTAGCCCGCTCCTTCAGGTGGGACCAGCTGAGCCGACCGGAGCTGATTAGAGGCCATCGGGGGACGGAATACACTTTTAACAACATTGACGCTCATTATTAGCATAACCGCTGTCGGCCATTTACGTTTGCTGTCGGCTGGCGTTCGGTGGAAACACCTTTGAAAATATGGTTACATTATTTTCAGTCAAGCACAAGTTTTAGTGTAGGAGACAATTTCAAACAGTTCCCAGGTGTCAGTTCTATTTTCTGGTGGAGTTGACTTAACTTTACATTGCTTTAAAATGTTAAAAATTACAGTAAGTCTTTTGTTTATCTGCTTTATGTACTGATAAAACTCTGGCAATGCTGAAAACAAGAGCCCATCGCCCATCTTTTGTCATTTTTGTACCCAAACACAAACAAAAGGCCATCTCCAAACAAAGCCACTAATTAGTTACTCTTTTTCGAGCCCGTCACCCCACAGGGAGACGACGCAGAAGGCCTTGGATGCTCAAGACAAACACACACATGGTGCCGCCATTGTTTCTTTTAAACACACCGCACAAGGACAAACAGTGAGTTCTGTCCGCATCACTGACGAGCGTCAAGGCGATCGCTCGCTAGCTAACCCTTGACTCAAACTGGGACAAAGCACGTTACATACAAGTGCCATGATTGCTAATTACTCACCCAGAAGTGTCGACTGTTGAGCTTTGTAATTATAATAATAAAAAATTATAAAAATTATAAAAATTAATTAGATGAAAAAAATGCATCCCTTATTGTTAGCACGTAGCTTAAATGCTGAAGGCGCGCGGTTGCTAGGAACCACAAGCGGAAATGTCAGGCAACGCAGCAAGTGATGGGATTTGACAGATGGCATGAAAGCGTCATTAGAGCTGCACCTGCTGCAGATGAAGTTTGCTCTTTCGCGCTGAGGGAAACCCGCTGAGGGACACGCAGGAATTAAGTGACCCGTAACCCGGGCCTGACTTCCACACATGTTAAAAAATGACATTGAATTTGATGCCACTATTGTCCTTGCAGCTCTAACTTCATCCAGCTTGCAAAACACAAATTTCTTGCTACGGCCATGTATTCTTTTTTAGCATCCCCCCGTTAAGTCGTTACCGATCTCTCCGTCAAACTTGCAAGCCACGCTATATATTAGCTGTATTAAAAGCCGAGGGCAATTAAAATCACGCCAAAGCTGTTACTGGAAGTAAACAGTACATTATGCTACTTTAAGAAGCCCAAACCTCGTTAAACTAATATATTCCGGGACGGTGTTTCAATTAACATTTGATGTTTTATAGTATAATTTCTTTTATGGTATCTTCTGCAACTTTAGAGTTTTGCATCAAATCGTTTCACGCCCGACGACAAGCGCGGCTCACTGTTCAACGTGAATCTATTATAGTGTTCACCTTGAGGTTGTCGTTAAGTTTGATGGCACATCTGTAAGGATATAAAACACACCGATAACGAGAACGTTTTAGCGTGTCACCGCGGCCCCCTATGGCACGGACACTACTCACTCTGGGACAAAACGAGACGCGGGACAAAAACTTTAGTGTAGTTTGAGCAAAGGTTAAGGACAAAACAAAGCTAAGTCAGATAATTTTGATTTTTTTTTTTTTAATGAAACCTCCAAATATTCATCCAGTGTCCTTTCATATGTGCTAACTCATACGTCCCTGCAGCGTGGTCATGTGACTTGATGATATTCAGTTTAAAAATCCAATATCAATTTCATATAAAAAGTGATTATCCCCCCAACCCCCGAACCCCCCCCCCCCCCCCCCCCCCCCCGCCTAAGCGAAGTCACTTTTAGTCTCCATGTGAGCATTTATTACTGTCCTAATGTCGTTGTCACCCCAAGCTAGACCGTCTCATCTCAAACAAGAGGTGACAATTGAGCTTTAAAACGACGACAGGCGACATAGCGAGTTTTGAGAGATTAACAATGTGTCGCCGAGTGAGGAGGGGAGGGGCGAGCAATTTTTACTTTCCCACATTTCAGGAGCTTGTGAGTGACTGAAGATGTATTGATTGAAAATACAAATTCAGTATTTTATTTTTAATCTATAACATGAGATTAAGTATTTAATCCAAGCACTGAATAAAATATTCAAATTTGGCTTCATGAAATTGTGACTAAAAATGACAAAGCCTCCGGTCAAGGCAGTACTAGTCGATCGCAGCGCGGATGTGATTTAGCCTCGCCATAATCATTTTATCACCGCAGCCGATTTTGTAGTAACGAGGGGCTACATCACGGCTAGCATGTCGTCTTCCACGCGCAATAAGCCGGAAGTGTTGAACAGCCATGCGTGGCCTCTTTCAATTCACATGAAGGATGACTCGTCCCTCCGCCCCGCAAAAGAGCAAGAAAGAAAATTGCAACAAATATTTTTCGATTATATTTCAAAGAAAATCGAAGAAGTGCCACAACCTTGTTCAGCTCTGACGCAGCCAAAGGTTGAGTCATTTCTAATCAAACTCATTCTCAGCATCCCATCTTCATCCTTTTGTGCGTGTTTGTTTTCACTGTCTTTATCTCAAGACGCCAGCTTTCCAAATGGGAAAAAAACGAGGAGGGGTGGGGGGGCTTCATCTGCGAGATGGAGGCAAATATCAAGGGAAGGTAAAATAGAGTGAAAGTGTTTCACTGTGACTCTATTAAAAAAAGGGGAAGGAAAAAAAACTTCATCCATCACATTTCCCCGTTGAGGCCCTCAATGAATTTTGCTGAATGATGTTGGGAGCCGATTTGCCCCCACCCCACCCATCCTCCCGCTGTCAAAATAACCATAATAAGAGGGGCGGGATCTGTAAGCCATCAAATCCTCCGCAGCGCATTGATAGCCCTTACACATCGATAAATTGGTCAGCGCATATTTGCGGATATGTCACCGTGGCAACGCAATTTACATCAGTGACACCGACTAAGTGGGAACAGCATCGGGGACGAGATTTTCTTACTATTAGGTGGCGACGGAATTGAATTAGTGTCAACAGGAGAAAGCAATGAACATTTTGTTTACAAACAAAGCAGAGACGAGGAAAACCCCACCATCTGGGAATCCGGCCTAAATTACCGTTGAATATTATCTTCTTCCGTTATGATTACAGCCCAAAAATGATGCTGGGTTGTTTTTGGTGGATTTTTTTGTTTAGTTTTTTTTCTGTGTCCCTTCAGCCATTGTTAGAGAATCTCATCATTATTTGCGGCAACCCGATTGCCTCTATTCCCGCCGGCAAGGGCAGACGCAGATGAAATGCAAGATTATCTACAGTTTATCATTGGTGAGGGATTTTTTTTTTCAACCATTCAGACAATAAATGTATTGAAGCCAAAAAAAAGTTTAAAAAAAGTCATTCAATGCACACAAAAAATTCACCAAAAATATATTTGAATCTTTTATAGCTCTGAATCATATTCTCGTTCCCTCTACCATCTTTTTTTTTAACTTATTAGCATGATGTTTCAGGTTCAATGCCGCCTCACACTTCTCCCTCTGAAACCCGAGCAAGAAAAAGTGCCCCGTGAAGAAAAGCCTACCAAAAAAAAAAAAAAAAAATCTAAAAAGGTAGCGAACAAGTCAAAGGCTAATGAATACAAAAATGACAAATTAATGGTAGCAGCACTTTGTGGGCCATATTCTCCCGTGATCTTAAAACAGAAAAAATCCGAGCGCATTCGCTCATCCATTTAGGCATCTGGGTGGCGAAACCCTAAAATGGAGCCTGTTGCACATAACGTTTAAAAATAAATTTTATTTTAATTGGCCGATGTATTCAAACTCCACAACATAAATTAAGTCTTTTGGGGATTTTTAAACACTTAATAATTCAGAGGGCGCGGCAGTAGCATGTTCTGCTTTTCCTCCCATCGTCCATGTGGCCTCCTATTAAATACTAATATCTATTGAAACAAGCCTTTTCTCCCCCTGCACAACGTGCATTCGGCCGGCGTGTTTGTCTTTATGTTATAACCGATGACACCTTCCCTCCACGGACTGGAGGGATGCTATAGCGTAATGAGACCATTAACTTATGTTATCCATGTCAAAGATGCTCTCTGGTTCTCCGCCAGGAGAAAAATTAGAAGGCCCGGTGAATATCTAGCACATTTCATCTAATTGGCGTCACTTCTCCCCCTCCATTAGGGCGTTTTAATCGCCTGATCTGTCTCAATGTGGCTCGGAGGCGTTTAGGGTCAGCGGTCAGGCCTGAGTACTTTGGCTCCGATAAACAGCTTCAAGTTTGAATTTACAACTTAAATCCAAAGCTTGACTTTAGTAGTTGGATGTCTGTCTGTAAAAACTGGATTTGGTGTGTTGTCTACTTGTGAGGGCGGCTCTGTGGCACACTGGGTAGCACGTCCGCCTCACAGTTAGGAGGGTGCGGGTTCGATTCCACCTCCGGCCCTCCCTGTGCGGAGTTTGCATGTTCTCCCCGAGCCCGCGTGGGTTTTCTCCGGGCACTCCGGTTTCCTCCCACATCCCAAAAACATGCTTGGTAGGCCGATTGATCACTCCAAATTGTCCCTAGGTGTGAGTGCGAGTGCGAGTGCGAATGGTTGTTTGTCTCTGTGTGCCCTGCGATTGGCTGGCAACCGGTTCAGGGTGTCCCCCGCCTACTGCCCGATGACGGCTGGGATAGGCTCCAGCACGCCCGCGACCCCCGTGGGGACTAAGCAGAAAATGGATGGATGGATGGATGGATGTCTACTTGTGTTAACCATCATCAGTGGGTCATGCCCATCACAGATTATCCAAGATCAACATTGTCTGGCGCCTAAGCAATCAAACAAATGCCTTCTCTATCGTCTTGATAATTCACTGAGAGAAGAAGAAATATCAGAGTAGTCCCATCGAATAAACAAAAGATATACATATTTCATGGCATGCATAATTGATAGTTTTTGCTCGCAGGGTGTCCTTTGCAGTTTGCGCTGAGCACTGGAGATGTAAAAATAGTACATAAAGTGGGTAAAGTCATTAAAGCAGTGTTAAGGGAGTAGTGAGGAGACTCCGTCCAGTTGCGGTGTTAGGGGATAGTTGATCAGCGATTACATGCACAGAAACTTTATTTGTTTTCAATAACATTATGAAGTCATTCACTGCCAGCTAGCACTTGACGTCTTTATCCGTCAATGGTAGTGAATGAGTCATATGAGTCAAACTCACCAGAATAAATGTTTGAATGCAATAAGTGCTTTTGGAAGATTTTGCGTCAGGATTTTCATGGGACAGTGACAGCATGTTTTTTCTTTCATCGTCACACTTCATCACACACATCGTCACCAATTACACAGAGAGCATACATCACAAGCACCACGGGGCCATCTGCGGAACAAACTGACAAATGTTTCCCTCCTTTCTCATAAGGACATACGTCGCACACAGCTTGCGATGAATACCTCTTTGCCGACACCCTTATTTGTCACGCAGGTATTTATCCCCGCAGTGTCATGCTCCGTATTAGCAAGGCTGACAAGCCTGGCAGCCATTACCGCCATGGCCTTCCTCCTGCACAATTTGGATGCCTACCCCCTTCCTGTCGTGGCCCCTTTTGCGGTGCATGAAAAGACACCAAAAGCCTTGATTGACATTCATAAATGCCAAGAAGCAAGAAAGTGAATTTGTTGTTTCAAAATTCACTCCCAACTGCCGAAAAAATAAGTGCCGGTCACGACCTTGCCCCGACATGTATGGGTGGTGGTGATGCGATTCCCTCACGGTTACTCCATCCATCTCTTTTTTTCCAATCCGCCATTTTGTAAATACGACCAAGGGTCGAGGATGCAAAGCTCGTTATGTCATCACGTGGGCCGGCCGTTTTCAGTACAATACCCACTATGTCCGTGACCTCCTCGCCCACAAACAATCAGAAGTATTGCGACACCTGGTCAGTACATCATACATACTGTAATTTTTTTTTTTATAGAATATTCTAAATTTTTTAAATATTACTCAAATGAATCAGACATTGGAATTAAATCAGATTTTAGAATGATTTTTTGGTCTCCTACTCAGATAAAATTAATCAGTCAGTCGTCTTTATTTTGGTAGTTTTGTTCAATTTCAATTGCTGTATATGAGAGAAAGGTGACAGACGAGGAGCTAAAACTCGCACTCCAAAAGAACTTGGCCCTCTGAAGCTGAATCTGCTCGCACCGATAGTGAGTCACTTGTTGGTAATGAGGGCCCGGAATGAGAATCAATTATGAATGTTCCGTCAGGAGGCTCGGGGGCCATATCAAGGGAGCTAGGTAATGAGAAGTGGAACACAGAAAGAAAGCGCGGCCCTGCAGGCGATGATGTCTCCAGGCAACGTGTGATTGAGCGCTTTAAATACATTTGCATTCATTCACGTGGCGAGAAGGGCCATATTTTATTTAAGTCTCAAACAATACGTCTTTGATTGTTGGATAGATGAAACGCACAGCCTGACACAACTGAACCGCCGTTTGGTCCATCCGTGTGTGTGTGTGCGTGTCAAGTGAGCGGTGAGGGGACTAAGTGAGTTCGTTTTGACCGTACCGACCCCGGCAAATCATCACGTTCTATGTTTGACGCTGGCCACAGCTTCGTGTGCTGCAGCCCTCCATGATTGATTCTTGTTCGGGGCCATGCCTTTGGGCCTTATTAAATCAAAATGTAAACTCACCCTCAGAACAGATTGCAGGGAAAATGCCAGGAGTCACAAGCTCCCCACCACACACACGCACGCACGCACGCACGCACGCATGCACGCACGCATGCACCCTATGCTTCCCCCTGAAATTTGCTGTTAATCTCAATATAAAACAAATGCAATCACACCATATGTATTTAAAACAACCATAGTTTAGGCCAGGGGTCTCAAACTCCAGTCCTCGAGGGCCGCATTCCTACATGTTTTACAAGTTTCCCTCGTTAAACACACCTGATTCAAATGATCAGTTCATCCTCACGTTCTGCAGGAGCCTGATAATTGAATCAGGTGTGTTTAACGAGGGAAACTTGGAAAACATGTAGGAATGCGGCCTTCGAGGACTGGAGTTTGAGACCCCTGGTTTAGGCTTTTAGTCCTCTAGCTTAATGCTAATGCTAATTAGCGTCTTTTCCAGTGCTCTAATGCTTTATTGTTAATCTCACCAAAAAGCTAAAGAAAAAGTGAATCTGAATTAATTGAATGATTTGACTTAAAACTAAAAATGTCTGTGTGCTTTTAAATGTTGGGCAAATTCTGAACTGGAACCACAGAACGTTCTGATATGCCTTGTACGCAATTTACGTAATGCCTTCAACTGTTGGCGAACTTGGCGTGCATGATTAATGATGATTAATGGAAAGATCATATATTATATTTGCTGAGGAGGAACAATAATGTGTATCAGCGCACTCATTTCATAGCACCAACATGGATGAATAATCCAATTTGCCAACACATTGGAGCTAATTGCAGCATTCCTGCAGTATGACAGGCACGAAGCTGACACGAGCATATGTAACGAACGGACAGTACAGCCAAGTGCGGTGACGACACAGAGTTTATTGTCAAGGGGAAGGGGATCGATCGGTGGAGAGCTGGAGCGGTGTACGGGCGAAGCCGGGTTCGTCGGGCGTGGATGGCTGGATGGCGGACCAGGGACCGGAGTGATCGGCGGGACCTCTCACTGGCGAGAGCAGATCGCAGACAGGAGTGCTCTGAAGATGATAGCGGCTGACTGGGGAGTAGGTCGGACAAGACAAACAGGACAAGAATCGAGTCGGAATGAATCGGGGAGTCAAGCTTACTTGTACCAGTGCACACATGGACATCACGAGACAAGCTGATGGAAAGTGTTGCGCTAGCTGCGCTGATATAGCGCTCTCAATGAGCCCTTACCAGGTGGCGGTGATTTCGGTGATAAGTGGGCGTGGTCGAGTGGCCAGCAGCGCCTGCGCGTGACAGAACCCAAGGGACAGCTCCCGACGTCCCCAAGAGGAACCAACCCCCCACCAAACACCCGACGGGCGGGCAGAGGGATCAATACTCTGTAGATGCGGTGGACTCCACGGCGGGCGCCGAAGCAACAGGTGCAGAAGGCAAAAGCGCCAAGCCTGGGGAGCAAGGTCGCCTCGGGCCATCCCTTCCCTCTGACCGTCTCGGACGCCCTCGGCGAGGACCAGGCTGATCGGGATGCCGGCGGTGAAACTCCGTGACGAGCGAAGTGTCGAGAATCCAGCGGGCCGGCACCCAAGAGCGGTGCGTGTTGTCGTAACCCTCCCAGTCCACCAAGTACTGGAAGCCGCGGCCGCTCCGACGCAACCGGCGCAGAGAGCGCACGGTGTAGGCCGGTTCTCCCTCGATGAGCCCGGGTGGAGGCGGGACGGATGCTGAAGCCAAGGGACTTTCAAAGATAGGCTTCACACGCGAGACGTGAAAAGTAGGATGGACCTTCATGGAAATCGGAAGGCGCAGACAGACGTCGGATGGGCTGATTACCTTGCGAATCGGGAACGGGCCGACGAAGCGAGGCGCCAACTTGGGGACTCCGCTCGTAGCGGCAAATCCCGTGCCAAGAGCCACACTCGTTCACCCGCCTTGTACACCGGGGCTAGCATTCGGCACTTGTAACCTGGTGATCCTGAAAGGGGGATCCTTCTATGTGTGGTCCCTTCTCAAGGTTTCTCATTTTCCCCTGGCAGGTTTTTTTTGAGTTTTTCCTTGCCCTTTTGGGAGCGTAAGATCAGGGGATGCTTTGAGAATAATTGTAAATTTTGTGAAGTCCTTTGAGACTGTTTGTGATTTAGGGCTATAAAAATAAACTTGACTTGACTTGTTCGCCTGTTGTGTGTAGCCTGAAACTGAGCTCTTGCCCAGACCCGATGGCAGCGGCGGACACAGGCCAGGGCTGACGGACACGCCGCACTCCGCTCCTGGTGAGTGAATAAGGGCGGCTGGTATCCGAAGACGCAGTGGAACGGAGAAAGTCCTGTGGCCGAGCTGGGAAGAGTGTTGTGGGCGTACTCCACCCATGGCAGTTGCTTGGCCCACCCGCGCTGATCACTGGCGGTCATGCAGCGGAGAGCCTTGCCCAGCTCCTGGTTGAGTCGTTCCGCTTGTCCATTAGTCAGTGGGTGAAACCCCGAAGAAAGGCTCGCCGTGCACCCCATGAGCCGACAGAACTCCGCCCAGAACACGGCCGCGAATTGCGGACCGCAGTCTGAGACGATGACCAGCGGGATGCCATGATAACGGAAGATCTCGTGCAACAGGATTGATGCGGTCTGTTTTGCCGACGGAAGTTTGGGCAAGGGAATAAAACGAGCCATCTTACTGAAGCGGTCCACTACCGAAAGTACCGCCGTGTTCCCGTCCGAGGGTGGAAGCCCCGTGACGAAGTGAGTGGAGAGGTGGGACCAGGGCCACTGGGTAACGGGCAAGGGTTGGAGCAGCCCGGTTGGGGGACGATTAGAAGTCTTACTGCGGTTACAAATGGGACAGGCCCAGACATAATCGTGAACGTTCACACTCCAGGTGGGCCACCAGAAGCGCTGGGCCACCACGTACCTTGTGCGGGCAGCTCCAGGATGACAAGCAAGGCGGGAGTCGTGCGCCCACTGCAGGACTGATGACCGCAGATCCTTTGGGACAAACAGCCGATCCTCCGGACAGTTGCTGGGACCAGGTTGGTCACGTGAGGCCACCTCCACCTGGCGCTGGATCTCCCATGAGAGAGCCGCGACCCGAACTTAGCTCGGGAGGATAGTGGGAGCCGGGCCGTGCTCCTCCTCTCCTCCAGGAAACACACGAGAAAGGGCGTCTGCCTTCGCGTTGCGGGATGCCGGTCGTCTGTAAGAGAGCGAGAACTTGAAACGGCCCAAGAACAGGGCCCACCGAGCTTGTCTGGCATTTAGTCTCTTGGCTGATCTCAAATACTCCAGGTTACGGTGATCCATCCAAACAATGAACGGCAAGGTGGCGCCCTCTAGCCAATGTCTCCACTCCTCCAAAGCTTGACGGCGAGGATTTCCTGATTGCCGACATCGTAGTTGCGCTCTGCGGATTACAAGCAGCGAGAGAAGGCGCATGGATGGAGACGATTGTCCTGGCTGCTGCGCTGGGACAGCACCGCCCCGACGCCCACATTTTAGGCGTCCACCTCGACCACAAATTGTGTCTCAGGTTCGGGCACACGAAGGATCGGGGCGGACGTAAACCGCTTCTTTAACTCGTTGAATGATTGTTCCGCCTGTTCCGTCCATTTGTATGGAGAGGCGGGGCTGGTGAGGGCCATGAAAGGAGCAGCCACTGTACTGTAGCCACGAATGAAGCGGCGATAAAAGTTGGCGAAGCAAAAAATTGTTGCAGCTTTCTGCGGGTCTCAGGGATGGGCTAAGACGTGACTGCCCTCACTTTCTCGGGATCCATCTCGATGGACCCCGCTCGTATCACGTAGCCGAGGAACTTGACAGAGGCAACGTGAAACTCGCCTTTCTCCGCTTTCACGAACAGGGAGTTCTCGAGGAGACGGCGCAACACTGCCCTCACGTGACCGATGTATTCGGTGGGAGAGCGGGAGAAAATGAGGATATCGTCGAGGTACACAAAGACGAACTGATTTAGCATGTATCTCAGCACGTCATTGATGAGGGCCTGGAAGACGGCCGGGGCATTGGTGAGTCCGAAGGAGACCACCAAATACTCGTAGTGCCCGCTCGGGGTGTTGAATGCTGTCTTCCACTCGTCTCCTTCCCGGATGCGCACCAGGTGGTATGCATTACGGAGATCTAATTTAGTGAAGATGGTGGCGCCCTGGCTCTCAAAGGCCGACGAAAAGAGGGGCAGTGGATAACGGTTTTTAATAGTAACGTCATTGAGTACCCGGTAGTCTATGCACGGGCGGAGCGTGCTATCCTTTTTGTCCACGAAGAAAAATCCCGCTCCTGCAGGCAAGGAGGAGGGCCAGATGATCCTTGCCGCCAGAGAGTCCCGGATGTACTCGTCCATGGCCTTGCGCTCCGGAGCGGAAAGTGAGTATACGCGGCCCTTGGGTGGAGAGTTGCCGGGTAACAAGTCGATTGCACAATCGTAAGAGCGGTATGGAGGAAGCGCAGTTGCCTTGGTCTTGCAGAAGACACCTCCAAGTTCATGGTAGAGGGCCGGAACCTTGGAAAGTTCTGGCCTAGGACTGGGTGAGGACCCTCCAGGCGCGCTGATGGCTGCCTTCAGGCACTGATGGTGGCAGCGATCGCTCCACTGCCGCACAATCCCCACCTCCCAGTCCAGCACAGGGTTGTGCTGGCGCAGCCAGGGGTGCCCCAGAATGAGCCGCTGCCCTGGGAGTGGCAGAAGAAAAAAACGTTTCATGATGGTTACCAGAAATGAGTAACCCGACTGGTTCCGTGATGGACGTTACCTCGCCGATCAGCCGACCATCAATGGCAGTGGCAGGAATGGGAGGGCTCAGGGGCAGGAGTTTTACTCCCCATTGACGGGCAAGCCCGAGGTCCATCATATTGCCCTCCGCTCCGGAATCCACCAAGGCTGTCACGGGTACCCGCAGCAAACTGAATGCGAGCCCGCAACGTGAACGTGTTGGTACTGGGAGAATGGGTGCCGGTCGACCGCACACGGATCCCCCGACGCTGCGTGAGCCCTGGCCTTTTAACGGACGTCTGGCAGCTCGATGACCCTCCTTCCCACAAAACAGGCATGAGCCCTGCGTGAAGCGTCTAAGGCGTTCCTCCGCCGGAAGATGAGCCCTTCCCAGCTCCATCGGCTCGGTTGGTGGTGTGGTCGGTTGGCTCCTGCCCTGGGGAGGGGAAGTGGCGACGTGGTGTGCGCGGCGATCTCTGCTCACGTTCGCGCCACCGCGTTCGGATCCAGCGATCAACTCTGGCTGCGGGGTCCATCGCCTTCTCCAGGGCCCTGGGGCGATCGTACGCCACCATCCCGTCTTTCATATACTCGGAGAGGCCGTAGAGGAAGGTGCTTACCAGGGCCGCGGTGTTGCAATGGCTACTTCCAGCCAATGTTTGGAATTTGAGGGCATATTCGGCTACCGAGCGGCTTCCCTGGCGCAACGTCGCCAACTCCTCGGCTGCATCCTCGCCGGCAGAGCCCAAGTCAAACAGGCGGAGTAATTCCTCCACGAAGTCGTCAAAACTGTTACATGCCGGGGGCCCCCCTCCCGTACACGGCCAATCCCCACACTCGGGCCTCGCCCGTGAGGTGGCTCAACACGAACCCTACCTTGGCTGGTTCGGACGCAAAGGTAACTGGCTGGAGACCAAACATGATGCGGCAGTTGGTTACAAAAGCCGGGACGTACTTGGGATCGCCGCTGAACTTCTCAATGTTGCCAAGGCGGGGCTCCGGCACGTCCACGAGTCTCCTAGCCTCTGGGGTCGGCCGGGCCGTGTGCGTGGAACTGGGCATGGGCGGGGCCGGATGACGGGTTGCCTGCTGGGTTGCCAGCTCTTGGAGGGTGCCAAGTACCTGGGTCATCTCCCGCTGTTGCTGCTCGATCTGCCGCTGCTGTTGCTGCAGCTGTTGTTGCTGTTGTTGGCCCGTCTCGATGAGGGTCCGTAGATCGGCCGACAGGATGCTAACAGCTGTCTCTGCCTGCTCCAGTCAGGACAATGCGTCCGGGTCGCTCGCTGGGTGCATGGTGCTGGTCAGCTTGTACTGTAACGAATGGACAGTACAGCCAAGTGTGGTGACGACACAGAGTTTATTGTCAAGAGGAAGGAGATCGGTGGAGGGCTGGAGCGGTGTACGGGCGAAGCCGGGTTTGTCGGGCATGGATGGCTGGATGGCGGACCAGGGACCAGTGATCGGCGGGACCTCTCACTGGCGAGAGCAGATCGCAGACAGGAGTGCTCTGAAGAGGATAGCGGCTGATTGGGGAGCAGGTCGGACAAGACAAACAGGACAAGAATCGAGTCGGAATGAATCGGGGAGTCAAGCTTACTTGGACCAGTGCACATACGGACATCACGAGACAAGCTGACGGAGAGTGTTGCGCTGGCTGCGCTGATATAGTGCTCTCAATGAGCCCGTGCCAGGTGGCGGTGATTTCGGTGATAAGGGGGCGTGGTCGAGTGGCCAGTGGCGCCTGCGTGTGACAGAACCCCCCCTACCCAAGGGATGGCTCCCGACGTTCCCAAGAGGAACCAACCCCCCACCAAACACCCGACGGGTGGGCAGGGGGTATCAATCCTCTGTAGATGCGTCGGACTCCACAGCGTGCGCCGAAGCAACAGGTGCGGAAGGCAAAAGCGCCGAGCCTGGGCGCGTGACAGCATACACAAACATAAATAGAACTAAAAGAAGAAATACGACATTCCCAAGCTGATATATCTTTTTTAACCGAGACAAAGTATTAGGTTCGCTGCATTAAAAGTGTCCTGCTTGTTAGAGATTTGCTCACTCCAACTTATTTTGCAAGAACCACAAGAGACAAGGCAAGTTCTTTTAGACACCTGCAGGTGGAGAGTCCATTCGTCGCTGTCTGAACAGCGATTATCGAATGAAGTCTGAACTCTACTTCCTGCAAGGGCATATTTATTAGGAGGAACAGAGTGGGGGTGAGAGTGGGGGTCAGAGTAGACAAATGGCCGAAGCCCCTGGCTGATCAAAGCACAGCAGGGGGTCCTTCACGATGTTGTGTGAACTAAACAACTTTGATTGCTTCCTCTGCAGCTAGTCACTTTGTTCTACTACTTTTGTTAAGACAGGACAGGCGAGTTTAAGTATTGCAGGTTACATTCCAACATAATCATAGGATCAAGATAACCTGGAAAACCCTAACATCTCCCTCCTGTTTTATCATATGATTATGTCACCCCAAACAACAAAGACAAGTAAGAAAAAAACACATATATATGTATAATGAAGAAAGAAGAATAGGAAAAATAAAAACAACAAACAATGATAGCAACACTTTCCAGTGAAGATGAGGCATTACCTTAATACCCCAGATCAAACTTATTGTGTAAGCGAAAAACCTGCTGGCCAGATGTTATTAGCAGGAAAATTCTTACACGGTCCCTTTGCCTTAAGGCGACCAGAATGCTATCAATAAAAACAAAAAGAAAAACAAAGAAACAGTACATCAGCGTATCCATTACTTGCGAAGCATATTTGATGGTCAAATCATCAAGTTTCTGTAAAACATGCTCAACAGAACAGCACCTACGCAATCCACGTCTCATTATCATTATCACAACTGTCACGTCTAAGAAGTTGTATATGTGCCCGTGTTTTCGTCAGCTGATGATGTTCTAGTCTGTAGGTGAGGTCTGTCACACACACCGGCGCACACACTCGTGTCCAGTTGGCAGGCAGCATCGGACAACTCTCGTGACCACATAACCATGATCCGTACTGAACAGGCACGTGCACTCATAGGATGCAGGTGAGGCAGTGCCTCTGAACTTCTGGACGAAGTAGGTCCCGTCCGATGGTGCAGCCATGTTGGTAGTAGAGCCCTTACACCTTGAAAACGGCTCTCTCATCCTGGCACACAGCGGTGATGTCCAAAGCTCCCATCCAGTTTCCTCCTGGAGAGCAGTCGTCGTTAATGCATTTGTGGGTCCTGCAACCTTGGGTGCAACATGTGTAGTCAGCAAGACTTGGAATGGTCCCTCCCGTCGTGGCTGGCCCAGTTCCTTCCTTTGATGACCTCGATGTAGACCCAGTCTCCTGGATTGATGGGGTTGTCGACCTGTGAGGAGGAAAGATCAAGCGGCAGTAAATTTGTCTTTGACACAGTTTGAGCGTCCTGATCATATAATCTGCCAAGGACTGCTCTTCATCTGTTGTTTGCAACTCTCGTAGTCAATTGTAGTGCCCATTTAACTGGCAAATAGGAATGTTTGCGGGAAGAGTTTGAACACTTCCTAATGATTCCCTTTAACCAAAAACTATTTATGACAGGGGCGTTCCCATTTATTGCCTCCTGGTTTAAAAGAGATTGTCTTACCCATGCCTTCTTTCTCCTCACACGCTCGCATCCACACAGGGTGTGAACACACACACACACACACGCACACGCACCCACGCAGACAAAGAGATTCTAATCCATCTCTCATGCAGCTTCTCTTGATAGAATCTCCTATTGGTAACTGTATAGCAGACGTTTTAGCATATAATCCCATACTCTGCTCTCTCACTTCTACTTTTTCATGTCGGTGCAGTCGTAGGTGGCCCCTATTGCAGTCATTGTCTTGTTAACTGTCGCCTTGTGACTCCTATGCATGATTGTGTGAATGTCAAAAATTGAACGTACCTAACTTTCTGACCATCCAACCTCCACTGTGGTATAAAAAAACTTACTATTGTATTGAGTAGGTACATTGAGCAACCTAGCTTCCTCCTGACTGCCAAATGTCCTGTTCTAAAATTTATAGAACTCGACCTCTACGTCTTAAGCTTGATGAGCCAAAATATAAGATCTTGCTCTTGTTTCCTACCGTTTTAGCCTATTTGTTTTATCCAAATCCGTTCAATCTCTGATTATAATCTGTAGCCCTACGTATTTTTCAAATTTTTATTTATTTATTTATCAAATCTCCTCAGTTCTGTCAAACTCAGTGCACAATGAACCTCCCTTCCACTTTGAACCAAGCTTCACCAAATTTGGGAACGCCGTAGCAAGGAGTGCGATTTGGTTGTCAGACACTCCAAGTCCATATCTTTTTGCCGCACTTCACCCTATCAAGTTGGTGTTCTTTTGTTGTTGCTTCAGAGCGACCCCATCCATCACTCTTGAATGAGTCCATTGTTCAAATGAGTCAATTTTCATCATTGTGAGTTCCTCCGCTTTTCACTGTCTTTTCCGTCCCCGAGGATGTTGTATTTCCTCCGGAGTGTACTTGTCCTCCTCCAAGCACAACAGCAGTCTTTTCTTGTCCTTCGCCAAAGGTCAAAGGTGCTTCAGAGCCAGGCACCATTTTGTGGTTGTTCACGGCTGCAGGCGAAGTCTCGGATTGGGTTTCAGGGACTCTGACACTGAGAATGACAAGCTGGGACGTAAAAACTTGTAAGACTATTTCCAAATGTAGCTGCTTCCATCAATTTGCTGGTAATGTTTGTTTACCAAACTTCAAATTCTCCTAATAACAGCGGTCTCGTTTTTATATCGTAAATCCTGCAACTCATCCTATTTTTGAGCTACATTTTATCTATAGTTCCAATTTAATCAGACAGTATGTTGTCTTCTGTATCATTATTGAAGATCAACTCATCGAGGTCTGCTTTCCACATCAAGCCCTGATCTGTATGTCTTGACCTCTCACATGTTATTGTCATGCTTGCTCAAAAATGTGATTTAGAGTATGGTGCTGTGAATTCTCAATCTCCCCAATGAAATTGGATCCCACCTCGTAGTTCTTATCTTTCTCATGTTCCTGTTAGCCTGCAATTGTCCAAATCAAAAATGTTTTCTTTTAACTGTCTTTCTTTTGAACCTCTAAATCTCTCGTGTTGCTAAACTATCTACACCAGAACAAAAGATTTACCACAATATAACACCAAATGTATTCGAAAATTCATTGTCATAAAGTGTTGTATTATTACTATCTTCCACTATCTGTCCTAGTCCTACTCACTCCCCCCCTTCTGAGGCTTGGCAACGCCCATGCCTCACACCTTGACAAACTTTTTGGGAGAATGCGTTCTTTACTACATACGATTCCATCATTATTTAATTTGACTTTCTTTCCAAAACGCTTCTCAATTTCTCAGTTCACACATCTTCTACATGTGTTACTGGTTCTCCAGTTTTTTTTTTTTCTAGTTAATTATCAATCCAAAAGCTATGTGTTTCTTTCTAACATTCAACCTGCTCAAAATCACTCTTTCATCAAAGTCGCTCTACTAATTTTCTATAGTAGTCACCAACAACTTCAACCATTCAACCTGTAATTTCTTTTCATTCAGGCTATCATTCATCAATGTTCATTTGCATCTCACACGCAGTCTCCAAAAAGGAGTCTTTCTATCACATTGGTCCCAATTCATCCAAGCTCACCACACAACATTCATATATCATTTCCAACTCAGGTTTCCTGGTAGAACAATCCACCAATTCAAAAAAAAACTTAACTAAAACAAACAATTGGCAAATTAATCTGAATTTTTTTTTTCCTTTGTTTTTAAATTTGAAGAACTCAATCTCTCAGATTTAGCTTGCATTTAGAATTTTGTATAATCTTATAACACAACCAATCAATTATTCCTATTAAATGTAGCATTGCAAAATCTTAAATTCACAATTTAGCTTCTTCCAATTCTTGAAAGCATGTTCTGTCATTTTTTCTTCTTCGAATTTTTCATGTGGGCTCGACACTTAACATGCACTAGTGTGGATTAGTTTCTGCTCGCAAACAGATTTCTCTCTTTTTCCTCTCATTTTTATCTTTCAAAATCATTTCTGTTCTGCGGTGCAAATTGGATAGACCACAGTCTAGCAAAAAATTTTTTTTTATACTAAAACTTTAGCCAATGTTCATCATTTTAACATATACGCACACACATGCACAGCTCTCGCATGCAAAAGGTAGTTCCCAGCAACAATGATTCGTCACAGGCTGGCCATTTCCTGTGGTCGATCATGAGCTGGTCCCTCCCATGCACACGAGGACAGCACATTCTAATTTTATTTATTTATCTTCTAGAAGCAAGTTGCATTTCTTTACCACTTGATTTGCATATTTTAACTTCAGTGTAACACAATTTGAGCTCTAGTCATTTGTAATTTGGGCATACAAACAGCATTGTCATACTTCTTGGATGGACAGGACTTCTAATAATCTAAAAAAAATTCTAATAATCTGACAATGACATGTTTTGCTGTCATATGGGCATCTATTCTTTCTTTCTCTGTATGAGCATAAGCGGTCAAAGAGGAGGAAGCTTGTCATGCTAAACATTTGGCTTCTCCTCTGCTCTTTCCTCCACCCTTTGATTGATATTGTTTTGCAAAACGACACTCTCGTGTGAAGTGTCCTCGTCTCCCACAGTTCCAACAGTTGTCAGAATCTCGTGGGGGTTTTGAATTATATGGCGGCCTGCGACCTTGTTGGCCTCTACCTCTTCCTCTGCCTTGCTGGGACCTTTGGAAGAAGACTGTTGTATCTTCATCTAGTTCATCATCATCATTATCTAGATGAAAGCTTTCAACCACATTTTAGCACAATCCACTTCTTCCACATTTCAAATTTCCTTGTACTCCATACATTTTCTTCCACTTCAGCATGTATTGCATACAATTAAGAAATCTACTTGCCATGAACTTCTCGTTTTAAAGAAGAGCAGAGCAAGAGATTTACCGTTCTTATTTCCCATCTTAATTTTAGTAGCTTAAGGTTTTACAATTTTTTTTTAATTTTTTTTTTTTCTTTGAGGATCCTCAATGCAGGTTTAAATTGACCTTTCAACAAATCACTAGCCTGTATTATTGCCGTGGATCAATGCTAGAACTGCTTCTTAGTCAACTTATCCTACCAGTCACACCCAAGCTATCTCCCGTGCACCTCTATGTGTTACGCGTTTAACAACACAACACAATTTCAAGAACTTACTTGTCCCCTGGTTCGTTGCACTGCCGGGTCCCGTCAATCCACCTCTGTCAGACGAAGGCAGACCTAAGATGCTGGCCCAGCGAAGAATTTCCTTCCCAGGTCTTTCTTTACCAGGTCCGGCTAGTGGACGCTGGCCCGTCGACGGTGTACAGCGCGTCGTCCTCCGTCAGCCAGATGATGGGTATGAGGGTCCCGGGTTTCGGCACCAAAATGTTAGAGATTTGCTCACTCCAACTTATTTTGCAAGAACCACAAGAGACAAGGCAAGTTCTTTTAGACACCTGCAGGTGGAGAGTCCATTCGTCGCTGTCTGAACAGCGATTATCGAATGAAGTCTGAACTCTCCTTCCTGCAAGGGCATATTTATTAGGAGGAACAGAGTGGGGGTGAGAGTGGGGGTCAGAGTAGACAAATGGCCGAAGCCCCTGGCTGATCAAAGCACAGCAGGGGGTCCTTCACGATGTTGTGTGAACTAAACAACTTTGATTGCTTCCTCTGCAGCTAGTCACTTTGTTCTACTACTTTTGTTAAGACAGGACAGGCGAGTTTAAGTATTGCAGGTTACATTCCAACATAATCATAGGATCAAGATAACCTGGAAAACCCTAACACTGCTCATGCTAATTTATTCGCTTTTATACATACAGTAAATAAAACTGTGCTAGTTGCAGGAAAACTTCCGAAAAGTTATCTACTTCGGTCTTTAATTAGGCATCTTGTAATGAAGAAAAAAAAACAAACTTAGTCTTTTTTTTCCCCTCTCACTGTTATGTAGAGCACAAAGACATTTGGAACAAGGAGGCAGGTGGAACCGGCTTATGTCTCCTTGGTAGCACACTGAGATAAAAACAGGTGGCTGCCAAACACACACACACACACACGTACACACACTAAACACATTTGTGTGCACACAAACAGTGTCGATATTCCACCCCTTGTATTTGCCAATAATGAGCGAGATGCGTTTGCAGCTGAAAAAAAAGCATACACAAGTCTAAACTTAGCAGTGTTCCACATATACACGCACCGAGTCAGCGGAGGACCCCCCAGGTGAAATCCCAAAATATCGACGGCACGATTCTCCTCTTCACAAGCCTTCTCTATTCTTCCCCATGTCATGTAACTTTTGGAAACACAAAGAGGAAGAATGAAATGAAGTGTTCAGTCTGATATACTGCCTTCATCAGAAGAAATCATCGTCATCTTGACAGCACAAAGTCACCGGAGGAGTCCATTCAAAAAAAAAAAAGTTGATTTCTACCCTGAACTTGCTTGAGGGAGACAATCTTTACCTTACCCAAAAAAGGTCATTTACTTATTTTCTATCATTCATGCACAGACTTTTGTTTCCTCCTGTATAAATGTCATTCATCTCATTTCTCATCCTCTAATTTTTCCTTTTATTGAGATGATTTGAGGAGACATAAACATTTCCATGATCACATGAGTGTGAAAAGCTTGATAAGCAGGCAGAGCGATACAGTGAAAGGCTTGCAAAGTGTGACGGCAAAGAGGAGGGGAACAATAAGGGCGCAAACAAACGACAAACTGCTTTCATTAATTCCATTTGTTTTGTGTAAAAAAGTGTGACCTTTTAGCCGGCTTCCATTCTCTTGTCATTCTTACTCATTATGTAAGAAGAGCAAAGATCCAGGCTGACACTTGTCTCCTCAGGGGAGCAATTAAACAATAAATGAATCCTCTGAAACTTTGTAAACTTCTGTGACGAATAAAAAAATAAAACAAAAACCTCTAAAATGTTGACGGGGGAAAAATAACAGTTAAAAAATAAAGGTAGTAAGACTAGAGGACATTTCAAGAAGACATAAAAGAACCACATAAAAGCTGCCATTAGCTGTAATAGTCTGAACTTCCATTAAGGCAAATGCTGTATTTAGAATTTATTATCAATTCATTCAGGAATGATGCCAAATTGGCAAGTGAAGCTTTAATAAGACTGCTTGTATTTCACTGATTTATCCAACCAATCAAAAAGGGTGTTATTAGTTGCGTATAGTTATTTGAAGTTTAAGTTTCAACGTAAGCTAAATCCTAAAAATGTAGCATTTTTTTTTTACCCTTATTGCCAATTAAGTGACCCATGCGCTAATAAAAACGATGCTAGTTTTTATTTTAGCATTTGACTAAACATTGTTTTAATTTTTTATTACATAATTTTTATTACAAATAAAAGTGAACGTATTGTTATAATGCTGGCCAAATTCTAAACAAAACATAGTATTGACACTAGGGGGTGAAAGAAAAGGTTTTTAGTAAAAAAAACGTTTTTAGCATTTAGCTTACGACGACTTTTGAACGCCCCAAAATGTTTACTCCACATTGGCAGTTTCACGCTTCCGTATGAGTACTCAAAGCAAACTCAAGCACATTTTATTTTGTTTTTATTTTTTATTATTTATTTATTTTTATTTTATTTATTTTTGTTTTCGTTTGTTTTTTTAACAAAATAAGTTTGTAACAATAGATTTAATATGAGTTTTGGAACATTTTATTGATTATTTTCACCACCACCAAGCGCCCCTGCAATACAATCATAAAAGAGTATTGCCATAATCTGCCAGGTATGTCTTTAACTTGACAAACTGACAAAAACATAATAAATAAATAAATAAATAAATAATATTCACCTTTTACCATCTTTAATTAGTTCTTTATCACCACTGCCGGATGTGGACCACAGGCAGGCCTGACGAGTGCGTTAATAAGAAGGTGTCACGCGGCAAATCTGTGGGGTCTCTGTTGCACGCCTTATCTGCTCTCAGCGCTGTCATCAACACCAGATTGGGGGGAATAATGTCAGAGACAAGAACAAGTCCGGGAACTAAGCGGCACTATCCAAGCCTTCTATAAGGGTTAAGCAAATATTAGCCATGTGAGGTAGAGAATGCTGGTTCTTGTTTACAGCCTATTTGCGGGGATGTTTATTAGTGAGCATCCTGACAGCATATATGGATTCAAAGAACATCAGATTGACCCGACACGTTTTTAATTCGGCATTAACATCTCCCCCGATAGAGTCAAACGTGTTCGCTATTACGTGTCGGCTCTATTGATTTTGTTTTTTTTTCAGTTGTGCCTCGTAGGAAAATGAGGTTTCTCTCCTTTTGTCAGCTAATTATCGAGAACGAGATCTTTTCTCGATTAACGGAGCCGATGGTTGTCGCTTCTGACACATTGACGCGCATAAAACACCTGAGGTTAGGCGGAGCAAGTTAGATGGAGGGCAAAGGGACTCGAGCCTCCTTATTCGCTCTCGTAACATTTATTAAAGGCACCGTGTGGCAAAATAACATTCTCATATTTTTGTTCATCCACAATGTTCATGGTCTTGGTATTACACCTTCCAATTTCAACCCGAAAACAGTTAGCGCCTCCCAGAATGAAATATTAAACGCGCTGTGACATCTGAGGTCAGCGATACTTCAGGTTCATAACCGGCAAACAATACTTGGATACATCATGGAAAACATTACATGTCGACGAAGTTGTCTGGAGTCTCGTGATGGATGCTCACGGCTACGAGTAGAAGCGACAACAGGCTCATATCTTTTCAAGATGGCTATGATAAATCAGTAATGGAGCATATCTGATGTTAGTTTGCTTTTCGTCCCCTTTGACCCCTGCCCCGCCCCCAACCCCAAGAGGAAGAAAGTAATTGCCCTTTTTGTACATGCAGCGAGCGCCCTGGGACCAAATCACTACTTAATTATTTATAAACTTTCCTACTGCCCAAGTCCACTGACTTGTATATTGAATTTTATGATATTCTTTTTTACACTTGCAAAATATTACATGAGTATGACACCAATTATTGCCCTCAGAAAATACTTTGGACATTTTGACTTGCGTGGCGCAGAGAAATGTTTTACACTGTTGATTCCAAAGGGAGCTGAACTCAATATTGCTGAAGGTGTCAAGGTGATTGGACGGCGATGTAGTGAATATGTGCTTGGCGAGCCGCAAGTTAGTTGTAATTGATCCGCAATGCTGTCTCTTCTCGATTGGGACGTAATATTTCTGGCTCAGCCAGCGTGGCGCAAACACTTGATCAACTTGCCATTACACAGCCTTCTAACACTCACCCATAAATCATATTGGGGAGCAGTTTTTTTTCTCTTCTTTTCACTTTCAGTGCTATTCATTTTTTTTCTAAAATAAAAAGTGAATCCTCTCCTATTGTTATTCAAGTGCATCCTTTTGAAAGTAGGAAAACACGAGGTGGGCGTTTGCTGAATTGCTGCGCATAACTTATTCCGGAAAATGAAAAAAAATTCTGGGTATTGCGCACACATAAAAAGAGCTAAATCGATAAAATGGATAATAAATAGGTTTTTTTGTCTCCCGTACACAAGCAAGGCATCTCGGCTACACCTCGGCGTGGGAAAATGAATTATGTATTTTTCATTTACGTTCACCCTCGGCTCACAGTATTTTAAGGGCATTAAGAGACAGTGGGACGAACAGAAGCTCACAGGTTAAGAATTAGGCCGTTCCTGGAGGACTCTATATGAATGCACTGCATCTGTCTTGCCTGTCAGACACTTTTCTCCTTGTGGCACTAATCCAATCTCCATGAAAGGAGGAGAGATGAATTCAAATAAAAAGCAAATATTCTGCAGGGCCGAGGTAATGGGAGGAAAGAGGGTGGGGGTGCTGGGGGGGGGGGGGGGGGGGGCAACCATCCTCCCTCCCGAAATTGCTCTAATCAGGTTGTCATGTCTTCTCACGCCATTGAGTGATTGCCATTTATGAGCAAGTCCATCAGATAATAGTTAGCCTCCCTCGCCGATTATCAATCACAACAGTGGCACAAATGGAGAAGAATGTGTGTTTGCCCAATAAATACAGACGGGAAGATAAGGACACTAAGCCAGATGTTGTATTCTCAGGCTCGTTTTTGGAGTTTCCGAGCGAAGCCATCCATCCGCCAAGTGGCACGGGAACGCTCGCCTCAACTTGGCAGCAGACGAAAAGCAGGTGGTCAATGCACAAAAAAGGGAGGCGGCTCAGGCAAAACTTTTGTTCTGAACACAAATAAGCGTATTTTGGACCGCCGCCAAATTGTACACCATCAAAGATGTTCTCCTCCTGCTGATCGTCCATTTCTGATGCTTTCAGATAAGGCTGTCGGCCATGTTTGTTTTTTTTGTTCACTTTTGAGGGAAATGTTTTGCGGCCAGAACACAAAAGCTTCGAGTTGGCTATCTTTTCAAAATGCAGTATTTTCAACACATCTGTGGTGGAGGTAATAATCTTGCACAATAGGTGCTCTATTTCCCCCCCCGCCGTCATCGCTCACCTTATGTGCAGCCTTGGCAGAATTTCTCAACTGAATTATGTAGCAACCGGCTACAGCTTTGATGTGATAAATCTGCACCGCCGCTCAAGTGTACACAGACTCGAGGGTCCGCCGAGCAAAGCCCGTCAACGGCCTCGTGTATCTCCTCGTAAAAACGGACGCTATTGTTTTTTTGTTTTTTTTTAGCAATGCTTCACTCAAGAGTCAGGGGGCTTCACGATACGACGGCCATCCAAGAGTGGAGAAGAACGCTGACTCGTAGCATTTTCAGAAAATGGACAGCTGGGGGTCTGCTATTTAATAATAACTAATTACCTCCACCAGGGAGACAATCAAATCTCTTGTTATTTATTTAGTTATTTTACTGGTTCTTTTATCACAAACAAATTACTTAGGTTTCATTACTCTGATGTGACAGCCGAAACATGTCAGGAAATGAAACCTAAATAATTTGTTTGTGATAAAAGAACCAGTAAAATAATTGACAATTGAAAACAAGATGAACGTAGTACAACTATTACGAGGAAGTTATGGAGAAATCAACACTCTGATGAAGGCAGAAGTGATAGCCGAAACATGTCAGGTAATGAAACCTAAATAATTTGTTTTGTGATAAAAGAACCAGTAAAATAACCAACTCTTGAAACTCTTGTTATTATTGTGCAACAGCCATTTTTTTTTTTTTACCTTGCTCTCATATTGTGCAAATTTTTTTTGTTTGTTTGTTTTTTTTACACCCACGCACTCTGTTAATTAAATTAATAGTGGGGGTGCAAGGTGTTTGTGGATCAATAGTGTTGCAGGGTTCCTCACTCTGGGTGGACAGAGCTTCCCACTTATTTGGAATTGAATAAGGGCGGCAAGGGAGGGAGGTCAAGATGATGAAGAGTATCAATCATTCTGTCTCCTGTGTGGAGTTATTTGGGGGTCGACACAATGTGCAATAATGAAAGTTCACTTGCTCACCTCTGAGGGAGGTCGTGGGTGAATTTACTTCTCCAGCGGCAATACAATCAAGATCTCCGACGATACACGCGAGCCTTTCCCTGTTCCCTGTGGCGCATTCCCAAAGTCATTACCGAGCATTTAAGAGAGGGATCGCTGTGAGTTTTCTGCCCATCTAACCGATATCTGACATTGTATTCCCCCTTTTGTCTCCACATTATAAGTACTAAACACCCCGTATAATTTCTCTTCCTCTTTTATTCCATAACAGAGAGATCAGCGGACTTCTGATAACATTATTGTGGAGCTGCCCACTCGGCTGTCTCGTATTAGCGTGCGTGGTTGCGACGGAGGATTCGTAAAGTGAGATTGATTGAACCCAGCAGATGTGGAACTCTGCTATGTCACAGTCATTTATGCCGAGGCCGCCTCACAAGCTGTCAATCGAATGGATGGATGGATGGATGGATGGATGGATGGATGGATGGATGGATGGATGGATGGATGGATGGATGGATGGATGGATGGATGGATGGATGGATGGATGGATGGATGGATGGATGGATGGATGGATGGATGGATGGATGGGCACGGTGGAGTGTAGGAAGGCAGGTGTGAGGAAGCAGAGGGTGTCACCTCAAAGCTGTAGTCAAACTTATTTTTTTCATAGTTTGCTTCAAAGGGCCATTAAAATTGTCAACCCAAATTAACGTCTCATATTGTATGTATAGTATAGGCTACACAACAAACTGATGAATAACTAGTTTTGAAAACAGAGACTAATAAAAACCGTTCAAATATTTAAAAATGAAATATTGAAATCAAATCAAATATTTAAAAATAAAAATTATCTTAAAAAATGATATTTTTTAAAAGTGAAAACAATTTGAAATTTTGGAATTGACATGAATTCGATGCACAATTTTTCTTCGCGGGCCACCTACAATGATGTGGCGGGCCGTATCTGGCCCCCGAGCCTTGACTTTGACACCTGTGCTGTAGAAGAGGTTTTGGCGCCGTTGCATCCTTGAGCCTGCAGTGACGTAGATCTGGGGATAAATAATATATTATAAGGTGCGGGTGAAGGAGTGAGTGATGTCTTGATGCTACAAGTTGCCGTGGTTCATTTGTGCAGCGTACAGTATTTCACCCCTCCCCCCCAGAAAGACAGATTTCTGTCCTCTACACTCTCAAGAGGTAAAAAATATTAACAGGATGGTTAATACATGTACGTTTGATTTGCTTACTGATGGAGTTCACTTCACACAGCTAGCGCCAGTGATGTGCATTCCAGTTCTTTTAGGTAAACTGAATCTTTAGAATCAGTTCACTCAAAAGATTTTTTTAAACGATTCGTTCAATGGGGCGGCTCGGTGGCGCACTGGGTAGCACGTCCGCCTCACAGTTAGGAGGGTGCGGGTTCGATTCCACCTCCGGCCCTCCCTGTGTGGAGTTTGCATGTTCTCCCCGGGCCCGCGTGGGTTTTCTCCGGGTACTCCGGTTTCCTCCCACATTCCAAAAACATGCTTGGTAGGCCGATTGAAGACTCCAAATTGTCCCTAGGTGTGAGTGTGTGTGCGATTGGTTGTCTGTCTCTGTGTGCCCTGCGATTGGCTGGCAACCAGTTCAGGGTGTCCCCCGCCTACTGCCCGATGACGGCTGGGATAGGCTCCAGCACGCCCGCGACCCCCGTGGGGACTAAGCGGTTCAGAAAATGGATGGATGGATGGATTCATTCAATGAAAAAAAACCACCCACACACCCCTTTTTTTTAAATAACATCCAGTGGAAATAACCCATACACATCAAACAATACATCTACCCCCCCCCCCCCCCCCCCCCAATTATTATATATAATAATAATTCGCTCGGGTAATTAACACATTTCTTTCTATAATACAACACTTACACACTGATCCGTTGGACACCATCTCTCACCCGGTCGTGTCGTGAACGGGAAGTCGCATCACTGACTCGTTCGTGAACGGGAAATTACGTCACTGACTGTAAAGTCTCTCTTCCATCTAACGCTCGCTGGCGCTACTGGTTGGTCGTTCGCGAAGATTCACGAGTGAGTGACAGACAGCATTGCCGCTATGCCATTGCCAGCTGACACACTTTATGCCGACATTGATGTTTTAATTTTGTATTTGTTGGATTGTAGTTGATGGTGTTATTACATCGAATGTGTTTGTGTTTGAATAAAAGGTTGAAAAAAAAAAACTTTATGCTGACATTTGTTAATTTTGGGGACACAAACTCATATTACAACGTAAAACACACTACATATTGTCATATAAAGCAGTTAACCAAATGTCTGATTTTTATGTTTTGATTGGCGAATGTAAAAACAAGGAATAAAACACCAAACAAGTTATAACATAAATGTTTATTAAAATAATAATAATAATAATAATAATAATAATAATAATAATAATAATAATAATAATAATAATAAAAGTACATCTCAAACCAGCAATCTAATGTGAAACTGCGGTCGATATATTGAATAACAACATTAAGGCATATATATGCATACACGTTATTTAAAACCTACTATAAGTAAATCGTAAATCTACATTCTGGCTTACATACTTCACGCCAGGAGATGCAACATATTCACTGACTGATCCGTTGATGCACAGGAAGGCAGTTCACTCATTGTATCGTTCGCAAACGGGAAAGCCAGGATTCGTTCCCTCACTGATCCGTTCTCGAGGTGAACTGGAAATGCGAATCACCAACGAACGAATCTGTGAGTGAACGAATCACTCAGTGAGTGAATCACTCAGTGAGTGATTCACTCACTGAGTGATTCACTCAGTGAGTGATTCGTTCACTCACAGATTCGTTCGTTGGTGAACGAGAAATGCAATTCACGACTCGTTCGTGAACGGGAAGTTACGTCATTTTCTTCTTCGTTTTGTTTTACGGCGAGGTGGCACCAGCTTCAATGGGCATTACCGACACCTACTGGTTGAAGTCATATGGCGGCTGTGGCTCAGGCAGTAGAGTGGGTTGTTTAGTAACCGGAGGGTTGGCAGTTCGATCCCAGCTCTCTCACAGTCACATCTCGTTGTGTCTTTGGGCAAGACACTTCACACGCCTTGCCTCCAGGTCAGCATTGTAAATGAGAAAGTGTTCTCAAATGGCTTACCTGGTAAAACATTGAATTTAAAAAAACTAATAATAATAAACGAATCACTTTAGGAAGTGATTCGTTCATTCTCGTTCACTGAAAAGATTTGTTCTTTTGGAACAAATCGTTCACTCACTTGCCAACACTAGCCGAGCGCGAACACTAGACGGTGATGTAAGTGTCAAAATCAGTGAGTTGAAAATCAAGAGAGCTGAAAAAGCAGCTTATTTGTGAAATTTGAATAATCAAGCTGATAATTAAAACAGGCCTCTGTGGATCGTGTTGTACAATGATGATGATTTTGTTGATATGACATCCATGCACGACTGAGCCGAAAACTGACCTCTGTGGGACTCCTTTGGTGCAAATGACAATAGCATCACCGAAAATGTAATTTTTAGACAATTCATAGACGTTACTTGTTGTTTTGATATTATCCCTGTGATATTTTTATTAATTATATAAGGGATTAGTGGCCATCTAATGATTCCCTGTGCAAATCCTTTTAAGTAGAACCTGATAAGTCTTGCTGTCTGGCTCTGGGTGTTATCTTGGTGTTGCTGCTGTGTACATTCGGATGCTGTGTAGGTGGCAAAGGCAGGTGGCAAGAGTAAAAGGAGGTGAATAAAGCAAAAGTGAATTGGGAGGAGAGAAAGGTTTTTGGCAATGTGACAGTCGCAGTGACACCAGGAGGGAGGAGGACATGAAAAAAAAATCCAACGCAAAGGAAGCCAATGGGTGCTGGCTGGGTCTGTCAGCCATGCGATGTGTTACAGTGAATTATTTTTTATTTTTTTTAACACCAGAGCAGATTATAGTGAGGGCAATATTGTGTGTGGGGACCACTGGTGTCATGCGGGATCTCAGCTGGGTTTGACGTTAATTAGGTGAACTTTGCACCTCACTGAAGTGATATAAGATTCTTTGAAGGGAGAGTGAAGGTAAAAGAATGAACAGATGGGTGCCAGAATTTCAAACACTGGACTTGAGATGATGCATAGACAGCCAGGAAATGTTGTTTTTAAAAACAATTATGGACCTCGGGTTGAGCCATGAGGGACACCACAGTTCCGGCATCATTATCAGGTGATTTAAATTCATTTGCATTTACAAGAAACACACAATTGCAGCGTTGACTTGTGCTCGCTACACACGTAGCAACTGTTTGGTACTCTCGCTAGGCTCGGTAATTTGCTACTGCTTAGTCAGCACCGTCGCCCACAGTCTTTGCTGGAGCGTTACCTGCCTGCTGGCCTATAGGTGGTGACTGGTGAGGCACTAATATTCTAATCAGGTGTACAAATTCATGAGACAGTGATGTTGTTTTTCATTCGATTAAAAAATATGATCTACCGTATTTTTTAGACTATAAGGTTTTTTTCATAGTTTGAGTGGGGGCGTGATTTGTACTCAGGAGCGACTTATATGTGAAATTATTCACAGATTTTTACTTGATCATTAACACATTACTTACTAGTATAGTTGATCACTTCACATGTTATTTTTACTTTAAACCGCATGAGGGCGCACTATGGCTGTGGAATAATTGGAGCCTCACTGACAATAAGTTCTATTCATGGACTTCCAGAGTCAGGAGAATTAATGATTTGAAATGGTATCTGAAAACGGCCTTCAAAATAAAGCACCCTACCTCAAATCAAAGCACGGCTGAATAACATAAATAACATGGAGAATTCTTAACACATGGTGTAAATATCTTTTTAGAGCAGCTTTTATTATTATAACAATTTTAACAACAAGGTACAATTTTACATACTGTAAATATGTTTTTAGAACTGTTTTATTATTATAACGATTTTTCTATATCAAGTTATAACACTCTTAAATGTGTTTTTAGAACTCTTATTAATATAATTTTTTTTATAAAAATGTACAAGTGTATGTACTGCAATTGTGTGGGCACTCCCCGCCTTCTGCTGACGCGTGGGCAACATTTGTGCCATAATTCTGAAATTTAAAAGTTTTATTTTGAATCTTGTTTTCTTTTCATTTGAAAAAACAAATCTGTGATGTAGTGAAACCGTGATAAACGAACCGCGATGTAGCAAGGGATTACTGTAATTTGAACTGCAACTGACGCCTAGTCCGACGTCAGCGGCGTGGCACACACGCAGTGTTGCTTACATAAAGGACGAAGGATTCGATCGATGGATTTAATGACATGGAGTTACAGAGATAGTTTGATAAAATTATTATATTATATGGGCCTGTGGAATAATTTGAACTGCAACTGTTGACGAGTCCAACGTCAGTGGCGCGGTGCACACGCGGCGTTGTTTACATAAAGGACGAGGAATTCAATCGTTGGATTTAATGATTTGGAGTGACACAGATGGTTTGATAGTATTGTTGTTTGTATGATAGTTTTTTGGTATATACTTTATATATCAATATATGGGCCAGTGGAATAATTTGAACTGCAACTGACGACGAGCCCGACGTCTGCGGCGCGCCGCACACGCGGCGTTGTTTACAGAAAGGAGGATGAATTTGATCGATGGATTTAATGATTTGGAGTGACACAGATGGTTTGATAAACGTATTATTTATGTTATAGTTATTTGAATAACTGTTAATGTTACATCAGGCCTGTTCTCAGCTCCTCATTTGTGTTTATGTCACGTTAGCATACCGTATCATTTAGCCTGTTGTTGCTGGTTCATGTGTGTTCTTTGTGTTAGATTTTGTCAAATAAATTTCCCCCAAAATGCGACTTAAACTCCAGTGCGACTACTTTATTTTTTCCTATTTATTGTGCATTTTATGGCTGGTGCGACTTGTACTCCGGAGCGACTTTTAGTCCGAAAAATATGGTATATCATTTTTTTTTTTTTTACACAACCACTGGGTGAAGAAGGGGTATATTCCAATAGCCTATGAATGGCAGAGTAAGAGAAGTCGAGAAATATTTTTGCGATTTATGTATTGTGCCGTTTCTTTTCACTTCTCTCCAATGCTCCTTGAGTAAATGTCAGACAGTGTGTCAAATGGATATGGCAAGAAAAGGAGAGTGGTAGGCGCGCATGAAAAGACGTAAAGATGAAAAATGAATAGTTGTCAAGTAAAAGACGATGGGAGGGATCTGAGTTTATAAAGCACAAGTAGGAAAGCAGCACTACCAACACGGCAAACTGATACTGAAATAGCGGTAATTGAGCACAGTGTAAAACTACCTCCAGAGTTCTTTGTGTTTGACGAGGTTCTATTACCTTTGCTCTGTACATTTACATTTATAGTAGCTGTGTAGGCAGTGTGAGGCGATGGAAGACGATGCAGGGAATGGTGGCGTTCTAAGAAAGCGAGAGAGAGAGAGAGCAGCGTGATTCCAGGGCACGCCTAATGTGAGCGCTGGGGTCGATGACGAGGGCTCAGCTCACAGATGGGCCCAGCGGGAGGCAGAAAGAGCCTCAAAGGTAGAAGGCCCACTTACTGGGTAATCAGTGCGCAAAGGGGTGCAGGAGCTAAAGCAAGCAGGTGATAAGGAGAACTTGCTTTTACAAAATTCCAACCCCCTTTTCTGTCTCGTTCATATCCCTTTAGGGCAGCCTGATTCGGAAAATCCGTGTGAGGGTTTTAAACCGCGGAACCTACCGCCTACCCTTGACCACGTTATTCAGGATGTTCCTGGTGGATAATCCCATTGCCAACCGCCGGCCGTCCCTCTACGGCTGCCATCATTAAAATCACACCTGAAGGGATTCATGTTGTGGTGACACTACCATATCAAAATTTGGCTTGATTCAATCATGGCTACTCTTCATTTGTAGTCAAACAGTCTTTTTTTCTAATATAATATTATATATATATATATATATATATATATATATATATACTCAAAGAGGAAAAAACATCTCAGGTGGATTTGCTGTAAGAACAGTGACATCTGTCCATGTTTTTTTTATTTTTTTTTATTTTGTGGGAGACCCGAACAAAATCCTCCTGGCCAGGGCTGCATCTTTTCTACTGGTAATTGCAGAAGACAGCATAGGTAAGATCAACACAATGCCTTATACATGCAATGGCTCAAGTAAATAAATAGGAAAAAAAGAAAGCCAAGAGTGGAGAGCTTAGATGGTAGCTTTTATGGGTCAAGCTCTTTCTGATGCACTCATTGGGAAGAAAAACTGTGTCCTTGACTTCCTGCTTCTTCAGAGTCAGTCTGCATATTTTGAGTTTTTCCCTTCCATCTCCAAAAAATAAAAATGGTGTTTCATTTTCAACAGGGAATGGTTTAGAGTGTTAAACCCCAACCTGGCTTGAGCTTCCACTCTGTGGTGTTTAGCCAGACATGAATAATGTAGCGTGACATCACAGCAGCATGGTACGGTGGAACCAAAAATTAATTCAACAGGCGTTTTTTGATACATTTCCATTTCTTTGCTAGTGTGGCAAAAGAACATTGATCACTGGTGGAGCTGGGGGGGGCACAGAGGCACTGCCCGCCCCCCAGAATATGCAGATAATTTCATTTCAACATTTCCACCCATTTACCGAAGAAAACATGAATATTCATCAGCAGATATATAAAAATATGTTTGGGGTTTGTAAAAAAAAATATTTTAATGGATTTGGGAGCAAGGCAGAAAAATTGAATTTATGCCCATACTTGCCCCTCCACAAATAACAGCAAACCTAGAAAACACCTCTTCAGCATGATGGCAACAATCAAACGGCAGCGCCGCATGAGATACGAGGTGACAAAGCTAATTGAAAGCCAAAGACTCCACCGGTCCTCGGGGACTGTCACTTTTGCGCACGCTACGTGCCGAGTGTTGGGTATTTACGGAAAAGGAAAGTGGATCGGGCAAACGACACGGCGTGTCTCTCCAAGCGAGCTGGAGCCTGGCCTCCTGCAGCAGGAACAGCTTGGCGCTTCCCAAAGGAACGGACCTGACGACGGTCTGCAGCTGTGCTGAGAATTGTCAGCATTAAATATTCACATATTTAATCCGTTAAAACAGTGGCCCCAATGCTCTTGCGCACATGCTCGCTATCCTGATGAATCAGTTCTTTTTGAAGACAGCCCGAGCTGCACTGTGTGGATTTTAGCACTTGCTAGAACAAGCAATGACAATGTCATGAATTATTAGAAAGGATTCAAAATCCAGTCTGTGTAGATCTGCTTTTCATTTCTAATCTGTTTTTAGGAATTTGTCAGCTGGCTATTATTAGAACTCTAGAGGATTTAGCTCTTAGGTAACCAAATAATTCCTGAAGGCTTGACGACTAAACATAACATCTTTTATTGCTAATACCAGGAAAACAATATTACGACACATTCATTCTTTTGTGTGTAAAACAAAAAATTGCATACAATGACACGGAGATTTTAGAGGCAGCATCAATTAGCCGCGTGCAAAGCTTCGACCCGTCACACAGATATCTTAACACCTTTTATCATCGTACATCTCCGTGTGAAAGGTATCATGCGCCGCCGTTGTTGTTTCCTTTTTTTATCCGCAGAGGTAAAAATATGTCTCGGCACCACACACGCACGACTCCCCAGACAGCCATGTTGTTTACTGCTGGTTAACAAAGGGAAGGCAAGTCAAGACTGTGACACAGACTAATGTGAAGGGGTGGTGCCACAATAATACCACAGCAGGGAAGGAATTCTAAAGCAAAAGTCTGGAAAAAGAGGAGGCAAACAACAGAGACGCACGTGAGTGAGAGACGATAGACAGCCATTTAAGCTCTCCGTCAGTCTTTTTCCAAATTTAACAAAACGCAACAACCTGCCAGCTTCTTTGCTAACTTTATGCTAACGACAATAACACAGATCGATTTCATCATTGAGCTCAGGATATTTATATTGGCCACCAAACACTGTCAGACAAACTCACGAGAAGCGACATGACACATCCCACTCGACATTTCCTCACATCGCAGTGTTCTAATACCCTAAAAATAATCTTAAAACAGATTGAGGAGTCTGCTAAAGGATCAAAGTAGCACAAGTACTGCACCAGCTGGTGCGATGAAGAAGACTTTGGATGTCAATGCTAATCCCTCCGCAACTTCCACAGGTCAAAGGGCAATTTTTGGACTACTAATGGATGTCACGCTTAATAACAAGCTACATCAAAAAAAAAAAAAAAAAAGATTGGCTTTGTTGAGGAGACTGTAGTTAACACATTTGAGCATCAGGTGCCATTAGCGCTCGTCTTCATTGGCACTAGTTGCACATTCCCACTGAGACACGCTGAAAGGATTGAGATGATATTTATAATACATGCTTATCTCCAACCTGCTGGAGTGTATACTTTGGGCCTGGTTCTTCTCTCATCCGCTCCCGTAAGTGCTGCCATTCAGCACTGCACTTTCTGCTCAGGTTATTCATTTTAGAAGAAAAAGAAAAAAAGGGCCATGTGAAAGGCGCACAATGAACAATTTAAAAAGGCTTTTCGCAAACCAGGTTCGGATGGACAGTATATAATAAGAAACAATACAAAAGCAAAAAACATGTCCTGCGATTGGCTGGCAACCAATCCAGGTAGTGATTTCGTGTTACTATGTGTCAATATACTGAATATTTTGATCATGTTTTTTGTATCGGCACCATTTTTGGAACACATGGTGAGATGAGTCACCTGAAAGCGCACTCATTGTGGTGATATTTCTACCTGGAGAGGGGAGGAAAAAAAACACGTAAACATCTTTGGAATAAAAATAAATCAGCGCTGAGGATAAGAACACATTGTTTCAAGGATACAAGCAAGGAATTAAGCAGAGGCCGCCACACTGCTTCCGCTCTATTTAGATTCACGCAGCACAAGATAGCTATCAGCCTTGTGATTTAGGGAGGAATTATTTCTTTATTTAGCTTTCCTCCATCTATTTATTTCCACGCTTTTTTGAATACCTCCCACGTCTGCTTCACATTGCTCTCGTCTCCCCACTAGTTGAAGATCTAGGCGGCGGGGATGACAGTCTTTTACCTTCGTGTTTCATCCAATGCTGCTCTAATTGTGGTTTCAGAGACTCCCCAAGAGACTTTATATTAAAAAAAAATTTAAAAGTGCATACGTGTTTGTGTTTTTGGCATGAAAGTCGCAAGTCTGACTACTTTTCATAGCTCCTTTAAAAAAGAAAAACAATAATACAATAATAAATCCATGATGTTTTAACACTGTCCAGAAAGTGGAAATTAAAAACAGCAATCTGTTTGGCATTTGTGAAGGAAATAATGATGCCAGACGATCGTACCAGCATGTTAAATTAATTACAGGCGGTGTGTGTTGATTCATTAAAAAATTGAGGAGCGCGGGAATAGGATGAAAGGTTTTTGTTTGTGAAACACACGCATCAGAGGCTTGTTGGGTAAAATTGCTACGGGAACCTCTTCTGAGTCAACAAAGACGAGACTGCGTAAAAAGTATCCCCTGTGCTCTGGTGGCTACCTCACAATTGAAGCGTTTCAGAAAAGTGGATTATCTCCATTCAATTTAGCTGAAACTTTGTAACGTGCGAAACAACGTCACTTATAGGCCGTCGAGGGTATTACATTCGTTAGATATTCCCTGACGACGGAGCGGTTCAATGAATTGAATAGATATTTAATATTGTCGGTGTTTTATGGCAGAAGAAACCCAAAATGCTACTTCTGATTTTGTTGTGTGCATTATTAAACTCCTAAAAGCTTTGCCACTAAGTCTGTTTTAGTTTACTAGGTAAGTGGACCAAACATGAAGCACTTGATTGATCGTAACACTTCTAAAAGGAATTAGGAATGTGCAACATGATTATTTTTTTTTTCTGCTGACAAATTACATCCCACTCTGCCAAGACACCTTTGACCTCTCTCTGCTCTCATGTAACCAGGAAACACCAAATCGCCCTTTTCGGAAAAACTCAATTTCATCATCGTGGGTGCTTTTCCGGATGATTACTTTGACCTTTAACCATCTGTTGAGAAGGACAGACGGCTTTACCATTTTAACGTTACACATTTAAGCATAAATCAAGCATTAATTAATTAGTCACTTTTACAGTAGACAAACAACCATTCACTTTTTTTTATCCCACAGTCAACCTAATTGCACGCTTGAACTATTTCATTGTCAGAGGACCTGCCATTTTGTGAGATGAATAAATGAAGGAAACTATTCTTAATTCTTCACAAATCCCATCAGCAACTCCTAATGACAGCTGTGGAAATGTAACCGTCCTCCTCAAACGGAATTATTTCTCCAACACGCTCCCAGTCGTCATTACTATTGTATGGCCTGTGGCTATATTTACGCATGAAGACTACATTATTTACCAAATGGAAACAATTGGGTTGCATTAAACGCCGGCGAGTCAGCCACTAAAACCTGAATAAATACTATTGTGTGCTGAACTTGTATTTATAGAATAAGTTGTAACAAATGATTAGGACAGATTTAGGACAGGAATTCTTTTGATTTGTTATAGGTGGACGTTGGACAAAATACAAGAAGATCTCAAAGGCTAGGAGTGAAGGATTTCAAGAAGCGCCTATGGCTGCAGTGAACTCAAAGAAGAAAGGACAGGCTTGACAGATGGATCATGGACTCCACAAATGGCCGTCTGGAGACCACGTCAGTCAGATTAACTGATTCAAACAGTGAGGGGATCCACTTTGCCCCAAAGCACGCAGATCAGCCCTTTTATTTTGCTATTGGATTTTATGTATCGGATATTATGGATGCATGGCGAAACAGCTAAAATGTCAGTCAGGCGCTAAACACAATGATTTGTGCTTCCCTCCATATTTTTTTTTTTTTTTTAGCAGCAACACACACATTCATGCATTAGTTATCCTCAGGAAACAACCAAGCTCTAAATATTTATTTGTCTTGTGATCAGTCAGCAGCATAATTAGCATACATCTCAGCCATTGGATCAAATGCCACCACCCCTCAAGCTGCAACCAAGGGGATGAGATCCACGCGCCCCTGTCATATCAAGTGAACATGATGGATCCCCCTACTTCAGATGCGTAAAGAAAAATTACAACTCTGGATTAATTGTCTGGTAAATGTTATCTAATAAAAGGACAACTGGCAGTAAACAATAGGCAGCTGCCGCTCGGTGTAAGATAAAGAGCTTGTCTCTGCAGTTTGAATGTGGCAGATGTGAGATAAAGACAACAGTGTAGAAAATAAAATTACAAAATCACTATCACATTGAAAATATGTATTATGGAGGAAGAAGAAAATAGCTTCTACTAAACCATCCAATGTATGCTGTCGCTACTCACTCCTGACAGAGCGAGGAAGGAGAACGAGAGCTACTATCAGCGGGGTAGGAATCACAATTTCAAAGACTGGCTCGTCTTGTTCTGGTGTCTGATGTAAAGAGTCCATTGGTGGTTCAGCCACAAACTGCCACCTGCTCGCTACTTCATCTCACTTCAGCCTCATGAACCGGCCTTTCCCCCTCAGTATCTACACGGAGAAAAGGAGGCTGCTCTCCAAAATCAAAATGATCCCCTGTCCGTTTCCTGATGACCGCCACCTGTTCGACTGAAGTGAAGGATGGACGGACACACCACTGAGGCATGCTGCCGCATTGTCACTGTCACATTATTATTTTTAGACCCCAGCCCCGAAAGTCCACTTACACATTTTGGTGTGTTTCTTAATTGTGACTAAGTGAAAAAAAAAAAAAAAAGCATATTTTCAAGGATGTATATATATTATAATTAAACAGAGCCTAATATCTCATAATAGGCATCAATTTATTTTCACCCCCCAAATATTTAATATGATGAATTTTATGGGTTGGTATATTTACATCCATATTTCCCCAAGGTAATTTCTCTATCCTCGTTCAAGTATTCTTTGCCTGATGGTACTTTATCATGAAAATGAAAGAGGCTTTGATTGCATTCCAGGCTTTCTAGCGCGACTTTGCAAATTTACATCCAAACAAATTATTTGAGTTTAAGATCAAAATTGGATTATGTAAACCTGATGTCCTTCTAAATTACTGACCTTGCTCGACTCAAGAACTAACTTGACAGGTTAGCAATCACGTCAAACGGACCTTTTTATTTTTTTTTTTACAGATCTGATAACCTGTGGCTGCGACCATCTGGAACGGCCATTTTGGGGTAATTACACACGTGGCAATTGCTCTTACTCACCAGTCAATTATCTGGTCTGGCGCATATTTAAAGGGGGGATTCAGTGCCCCCTGCGGCCTCCCCTCCTCTAGCTCCGCCCCTGCTTAGCTGAGCTAAAATCTAGCCAATACATTAAGTTAGTTAAAACAGAAATAAACATATGCTCATATTAAAAGCAAGGTGCTACTATCATTGAAACTCCTAATGTCATTACATTTTTGGAGCTGTAAAGTGTGAACCATGTTTGAAATGAAACCATTACCTGTGTTGAGGGAAAAGCGCGTAGCCTACTATAAATTCGATGCACCCCATAGGGATACAATAATCTCCAAGATTCTGGGCTGTTCCAGTAGAGAGCTGATGCCGAAGAAGGCGGCCCCGTTGTCTAACAAGGCTAATTGGGCTTTAGAGGCTCCTAATGCATGACAAATAGAGAAGGAGAGCGTCTAAGCACTGCGTGTGTGAGCAGCTCAAGGATTAATAAAGCCACACCTTTCAAAGACATCTGTTGCCAGCAGGCAACGCTGCCTCCATCATTACGGGCCGAGCCCTCCCGTGTTTGCCTGGCGTGACCATTTAAAGCAATACGTATATATGTTTCCCGGCTAATTCAAGCTGTCGACATCATCCCGGTTTGGAGGTGAAAAATGGGCGCGCCACGCGGCGCACCAGATGGCGGAGTCGGATCATTAATCTCAGCCGGCAGACATGCGATGGATGGATTCCCTAGCGTGAACTGTTTCAAAAGTGAGAAGCATCCCCAGGGATGGGAATTTGCTCACAAATGACTCATTTTGTGTCTACTAATAGTTGTGAAACAAAAGTCATGTTTGTCTTTACCAAAGAATTGGAATTGAACTTGGCTGTACCATGACACGAAGACAACTTGAGAAACCCTCACCCGTGCTTTTGTTTTAAATTTGAAAATTAAAAACGCCAAGAAGGGTGTTTTCATGGAAGGGAGGGGCGACGGCATCTCTATATGACATACGACTACCAGTGCGCAATGAATAAATCATTGCAAGGCAGGCAGAGGGAGAGTAAACAGTTGTGTATCTTCACCTCAGATGCATAGAGAGCCCTGTCAGACACTGCAGTTAACAAAGGCTGCCGCCTCATCGCCATGCAGATGGTGTTCGCCGCCGCAGAAACCTGACATGATCTGGGGGGCGCTACCCCGTGAACCCCAGAGTTTGTTCAAGATGGCCTCCATTTTGTCTGCAGACAAAAAATGGGGTAGGAAAAAAGTACTGGAAACCAAAACAATCCTTTTTAGAATATATATATTTTTTATTTATAATTTATAATTGGCAGATACAAAAACTCTTACTGTATCCAAAATGTGCAATAAATCACTGCTGATTAACAAAAGAAATTACAAAAGTCTGTCTACTCTTCAAAGTTGACAACCAATGTAAACTGGTTTGAACTAGTAATCCTAGAGAGTGTTTACTAATGACTAGTGAACTACAGTTTTTAACAAATTGCAAATCGCCTGTGCTCTCCCAAGTACGTTGATATCGGCGCCCCCCCGTTATTAAATACAAGAAAGGCAATCATTTTCCGTAAGCAGCACAAAATGTGTAGAACACATGACAAAGTCTTGTACCAATATATTTGCGAAACAGGGGACGGCGTTAAAAAAAAATGTAAACAATTACCTTCATCAAACATCTGTGACACTTAACATAATCATACAAAATGTGTCATTTCTTAATCAACTACAAGTATTTGGGAGGGGGGGGCGGAGCAGCAACACTTCCCGCTCATCAATAAATTGTAAATCAAAAACAGAAACAAACACTGTATCAAGCGCATCTGTCATTCACATTTCAATAAAAAAAAAAAAATACATCCACAGTCATGATCAGCCTATCTGGACAGAATGTCGTTGCTTTCATGTTCCGCACATGACACCAAACTAAAAACAGAATCTAGTGAAGCAAACGCATACGGACGATTCTTGGCAGTTCTGTAACAAAAAAAAAAAATTTCCAAGTGCAAAAGAATTCTTCAATGTACCAGTTTGTTCTCTTAATTTTACTCCAAACGAGCACACATTCCTTTTCGTGTAGCATAATGCCCCCAAGATGGCAAAAATAAAACTACAAAACAACATCCCACTCGTGTTTGATAGAAAGCAAACATCCCCGGTGCGACTCCGACTTTTAACATGCAACACCATTACACCGAGGTCCTAATTTCTCCGACATTGAACGTTTCCAGCTACATAAAAACCAAGGCCGTATTATCGTCGAGCAATAACGTCAAAAGTCACATCATCAGAATTCCCTCTCTGGAAATCCGTCTCAAAGCACTTGCGTAATGAAGTCTGTGCTTTTCCCTTTTTCTGTATTTGAGCCGAGACATCACGTACAGATTCGGGGCAAGTGACGACAGGTCTGCTTTTAGGGTTCTAGAGGACAATTTATAAACCGCAGCAAGGTTTTATTGGGTTCATGTGACATCTTTTTTTTCGTTGAGGTCAACCGTTGAAGCCTTTGCGACATGCAAATAACCAAAGAGCAGCAACGTTCTTCACTCGAGTTGCTGTCTACTATTTCTGACACAAAAAAAATATTTTAAAAAAGGGACCTACTATGCTCAACTCGATTTTTAACAACCAAAATGGTCAAGAAAAGTAAGAATAGAAACACTAATTTAGCATACATGTAGTGGTGGGAAAATGAATCGGTTAATCGGCAACAAACCGATAAATCGCCTCGTATTTTAAGAATCTAGTAATCGTTTAAAGACATTAAGGATTGTCCAAATATTCTGATTCCTTTAATCACTAAATAATCCCAAATAAACACAAATAATTGGTAAATAAACAGTAATCGGGGGTGAAAGAAAATCAATACATTAATGCAAATAAAATTGTATCCGATTATTTGATGGAATATCGATTCTAAAAATATTCGAAGGTGATATCCCTTCATATTGTTACAAACATTGTATCTCAAATCATTAATAAGCATAATAGGCCCATCTTATTTGTAGAGCACAAGATTAACAAAATGCTGCACAACAAACGGCATAACATGAAAAAAAAAAAAAGATCCAGCATCATCAGTACCGTGAGACTTGCATAACATCGGATGGCTCTACATAGCCAGAGTTTCACTTCAAGCTCCATGCTCATGACCAAACTATTCCGAATGTCGCAATTTTGGGCAGCCGTAAATCGTGGCTACTAGCACGTCACGCATAAAATTTTATACATACAAAAATTATGATTTCATATTCACATGGCATTTGTTTTTTCAATTAATTGTCGAATCACTTGAGTCTAGTCTTGATTCGCTTTGTGCTTTCTCAGGTTCCACCAAACGTGTACTGTGATGAACTCAGCCTTAAGAGGATTTGCAGTTTTTTTTTGAAGGCCCAAAAATGGTCATTGTGAAGTTCATTTGATAGCAATGTACTGGTAGCCTTTCATTTAGAATTTGGGGTTTGATTGCGCAAGTGGGATAACTGCTTTGTGTGTGGTTGACCTCCAGCGCTCATCTGGATGGATTAGCGTAGACCTTGACTGAACATAAAAAGTGCAAAAGACTCCCGTGCGTGTGTTTGTGTGTGTGTGTGTGTGTCAGTAGTGCTTCTCCTGTAGATAATCTTTCATCTTGTTAGGTAAGGGCAGTTTCTGGATGAGGTCTATCCTGGTGTATTGTCGAATGACAAAGCGACAAAGGTACTGCAGGGAGCGCACTTGCATAAAGCGAGAAACGGGATTGGTGAGTCTGACCGGGTAGGTGGCAGAGCCCGGTAAGCGGGACCTGGAATAACAAAAAGCGCCATTCTCAGAGTCTTTGATGGAGTGCTCGATGAGGTCCACGATGGACGTGTGTCCTTCCACGTCGGGCTGCTCATAAAAGCTGAAGCGCCCGTTGGAGTGTTCGATACGGGTGTGGAGAGTTTTGCTCTGCGACCTGAAGCTCAGGCTAAGCAGGTACCTGTCGTCCGAGCTGTCTCGGACCAAAAAGGAGCCGTCGGCCAGGTTGACCAATTTCTCCTCCGCCTCCCAGCGTGTGATGGGGCCCCAGTACCAGCCCTGCCTAGCCAGCTTCTTCAGCTCCTCCGTCAGGCTGGTCACCACTATGGGCCCGCTGCTTTGGACCGAGTCGTAAACCCGACCCACTCCGGGAGCCGAATTGGGATCGAAGTTAAGGTGATGCCGGACTCGATCGGCGACCTGGCTGTCTGAGGAGCCAAAGCTGGAGAACGTCCTGGGAAAGCGAGCGTTGCTGCTCATGGGAGGCAGGAGAGGAGAGAGGGGAGGTGGGCCCTCGCCTCTGGAGCTTTGGAGCATGACGCCGGTGGAAGCCATCGGAAGACTATTCATGGAAGTGTCCATGAAGAGATCCGGAGGCAAGCCGCCAACCATTTGGTGCTCCTCCTGTCCCGGATCCATCAGCGGGGACCCGTTGTCCGCCTCTGCCGCCACCTCCATGGGAGGCGCGCTGTCCAGGCAGAAGGAGTGGGACCCTTCGGGGTACATTCCCTCATCTAAAGGCATCGTGTACTGAATGTAGTCTTGGGGCGTCAACCCCAGCACCACAGGCACGTCACTATCGTCAATATTGAAATGCAGCTCGCCGTTTTGCGGCCGCTGGAGGTTTTTGAAGGATTCGGGTTGGTCCTGAAAGAGCCCACTCATCTGAAAATCGCTGAATTCCTTTCGGATGCCGTTCAAGTTGGGGCTGGGGCCGGGAGAGTGGACCATGGCTTTCACTTTGACCTCCATCTTAATGCAAGCGTCATCTGAGTTGACCGGCCGCAGAGGCCAAGGCGAGGGGCTGTAGTGGTGACTCCGGAGCGACGCGGACCTTAGAGGTCGCTGGGCCTTAACCTCGTTGAAGCCGATGGGCGCCGAAGAGGAGGAGAAGGTGTCCTCGTCGTCCGTCGAGCCGATGGCGGAGGACCCCGCTTTGCTCTTCGCCTTTTGCTTGGCCGACAGCCTTCTCTTAAGCGATCCCATCAGGCCTTCGCTCTTTGACCGGCTCTTATTCTGCCCACCTTTGTCTTCCTCGCCACCCAGGTCGCACACGGAAAGGTCTTTGGTGTAGCAGCCTCCGAAAAGTGACTCGTCCTTGGAGAACTCTGCGGCCACTGGGGCCTGCTGGAGCATGACAAAGTCGCCGTCCTCTTTGCCCTTTATGCTCAGCGACTTCCGAATGGTCTTAAGGCTGATCTTCTTCATTCTGACTGGCCCTCCGCCAAGGTGGGGGGCATGAGATGACTCTCCTCGTATCCTGATGAAAGAACTAGCCACAGTATCCTCCCATCAGGTTGCACATAAGTCATGCATACAGCGGAGCCCACAAACTCTTCAAAAGGGGGTGGAGGGGTGGGGAGGAAACACAATGTTCTTAGAAACAATCATATCCATCTTTAATTACCTCATACATTCATCCATGTAGACGGATTAGTTTGGGCAGCTGGTGTAATATTTATTTTACAGATCATTTGCTGACTCAAGTTTTGGAAACTTCTGTGGCACTGCTGAAACGGGTTTATGACAGGGTGTGGATATTAATGACGGTTGTTTCCATTTATACTCTCTACAACAATGGCATTGAGTGCTGACATGTTTAAAGACTCAGATTTAAATATTTTGACTTGCATTAAGTAAAAGCTGCAAGTATTTAGCAATTCAACATTATCTAAATGCCCTCGCTTAAGTGATGAGTCAATCAACGATGCCACAAAATCACAGGTGTCAAACTCGAGGCCCGGGGGCCAGATACGGCCCGTCACATCATTTTATGTGGCCCGCGAAGACAAATTGTGCATCAAATTTGTGTGTCATTACTCGAATTGCAAATTGTCTTTACTTTTAAAAATATCTTTTTTTTAATATTTGACCAGTTTTTACTCGTCTGACTTGAAAATGAGTTATTTGTCAGTTTGTTTTGTAGCTTTTACTGTATATAATATGAGGTGCTCATACATTTATTTGGGTTGACAGTCACAATGGCCCTCGGAAAGAAGCTATGACTACAATGCGGCCCGCGAAAAAATGGGTTTGACACCCCTGCACTAGATTCACATGGCATAAGTAAGGTTAAAAACGCAGCAAATTGACATTAAGATACATTGATAGCATTTTTTGTGTGCATTCGTGGTGGTGAAAGATTAAATTAAAGCACACACATGCACCCACAAGATAAAAACAAACCCAAGATCGATTACTCACCATTATGCGCAGAGAAAATGTGACTCGACTTGATTGAATGGGTCAAGTTCCACATCCAGCACCTTTCATTTGATGCTGTGAAAAAAATAAAACTTGTTATCATATTTCAAACACTTTCCATGTTCGCTAGCATGTTATTACCATCGTAATAAATAACTTAGATTATTTAACCTGCTACTTGTCAGATCTTATTAAAGAAATAGAATCAAGGTTTTGTCCTAGCACGGCCTACACATTTAAAGGCATTCTTTAGCTTAGCCTCGAAAGTTAGCATTTTATAATGTCCCAGTGTAAAATAACAATATCTAACATTCGAAAAAGCTTCAATACGCACTCGATAACAGTTGACGATTGTTTCTTGAACATCGAGTGTCAATAGAACAGCTATAAACAGCCAGATATGTTACTACTACGAGCTATAGTGTTAGTTAGCAAATTCGCTCTTCACAGTGGAAATAAATCTTAACCGATCGCATTTTAAAATCATCCCCGTGTTGAATAAACCTTTATCTCGTCACTTGCGCTCAAGAGAACAACAAATAAATCCCGATTTTAAATAAAAGCTCGCTCTTCCACCTTTGTTAGCTACCTTGGCTAACGTTAGCATACGACCAACCTAAGCCAATCAGCTTGTTTCCTGAACGCTTGTTGTCGAAAACATACAAGATAACATTACCTTGCAGTTATTCTGCTTTCCAATCCGCAGCAAAAGATCAGCGTTTACATGTCCAGGGCTTGGTACATCTAAGGAAAAAAAGGTGCGATGATATAATCTGGAATACGACACAATAAAGTGATACCTTTCTTTCTGACTGACTAGGTTAGCACACTTGAGGAGCTCCCGGCCTCTTCCTTTGTTGCCTGTTAAGTTGAGTTAAGGCAGCTCGGCAAGCAGACTTGGATGGATGGATAGAGCGAGCACACAGTTTGACAAATAATTATTACATTCCACTTCTGAAATGAAAAAAAAAATGCAGACATTCCACTGTATTAAAAATACCGAGTCTTGAGTGACAAATTTAATTGCTGTATAACTGAACCAAAACAAATTTAATAGCCTGGCTGACTCATGCACTGTATAATATTGTGCACATTTTGACAAGTTATTATTATTATTATTCTCACTGTGCAATAGAAAATGTCTGTTTTTCCTACTTTAATTATATCTATAAGTATGACGATAGTATTGATAGGAAGATGGATGGATGATTTATATTTTATTTGTAATTTATAAAGTATGTAGAATGAGGACATGTATTTATGTTATTTTTTTATGCTGCATATCCTCTGTTATATGTAATAAAAACTAAAGGATCAATTATTGATACTATAGCTACTGTTAATCTGTAATCATTTCTGTTGGCAAAGGTTATTTGTGGTGTCATTTATCAACAGTTTAGTCAACGTTATACTTTTCTAATTTGAGTTTCGAGCTGGAAAAGTTTGGGGAAACGTATGTACCAAAGACTGCAAGTCATTTCTTGTTCAAACAAACGTTGACCACAGTGGTTTAGCGCAGATTACATCATGACAGGACAGTGTATCAGTGTAGCAAGCTGTCTGAGCAAAATAATTGCTCTAAAATATCCAATGTCGAAATATTCACTAATGAGTAAACTTTCTTATTGCGGTTTATGAGGCTTATCCAGTGTGGTGACTTGTGCTTACAGGTCTTTTTAATTTGTATTTTGAAGAAGATCAAATTGACTCTCCAAACTACAAGTTGATAGAGCAAACTAAATGTTGGTTGCCTAATTAGCGTCAGTATTGTTTTTAAAGGGGATGATATTTACCACTGCCAGACTAATTTGGTTTCTGCAGAACGTCACATTGTTGTTTTTCTTTTTTCACACTGTCAAGTGTATGGCAGTCCTTCCCCACCCTGCTTGAAGCTGCTATAGGCAGACAGGCCCTCTGCGAGCACTCTAATTACTGGGCCTTATTAGGCTTCATCAGGCTACCTTTTCTTGATATGCTGGCACACGAGGGAAAGTGGTGGTGGAGCAAAGCGGGAAGAAGGATGACAGCTGATGCACTGAGGACACCATAACACGAGTCTGTTTTTACAAGCCAAATTAGACCTGACAAACAAAGTTCACTCCACTTGATATCGGAAGGCAAACAGTAAAAATGAATGCAGGCACAATTTGACACATTACTGTACCTCGAAAAACAGAATTCAACGCAATGTAGCTTCTCAAGTTAAACACAATCTGTTGCGTGATGTTGATTGATATCCTCGTTGCTCTTTTTCAAAACAAATTTTCAACTTGCTGTAGTTTGACTCTTTTCACCAGCTGTCACGTTTTTTTCCCCTTAGAGGCTGCTCTTACCCTTGGCAATGTAGTGGAGGACAGTAACAGAAGAAATGTCAACACTGTGGGTCCGTGACAGGACCACTGGGACTCCTTTTCCACCAGGAAGGTCTGTGGAATGACAACACCTAAGCCTTATTTTATGTCAAATTCAACCATTCATTATTCATAATCAGCTGTTTTAATGTGACTGTATGCAGTCTAAAAAAATTTTGACAACAGATAATCTTTAATAATAAAAGAAAGTATCATGCATTTTGAATCCCCACTAAAAAATTCAAGTTGACCATCAAACTTAATACTGCTGAAACTGTTAATTATCACCATGCCAAATTCTAAAATACACACCTCATCATCATCAACATCATTAAAATAGGCCTAACGCGTCTGTAGCGTCTGTGGAGCAGCTTTTTCTCTCTCGAATTGGATCTCATTTGATCCTCCAGTTGTACCTAAAACCATACATCGAAAAGGAGGTCTGACAGGATCAAAACGTCTTTTTGTCCTACGCATATGAAGGCTTTGAACGCATCTCCGCTCGATACCGGAAGTGGAGTGGAGCTGGCGCGGATGTTGAAAACAAACCGAGATAGTTGGCTTTTATGTGACCCTAGCAGAAGCGATCGGCCCTCTAAACTGACACATTTGTCCCTAATCTGGTTTTGAATAACATTCAATTGAAACAAGTAGAAAAGCAGTGTCACCGGAATATGGAATTATCTGCCATTATCAAGAAAATAGGTAAGCCAAGTGTTAGCTGGAGAAAGGGTGCACAGTGGGCTGTTTTTTTCTGCAAAACTGAATGATCGTTGACTTCTATGCATTCTACCGAAATATATTTTCTCTTGATTCATAGCGGCTCTCATGTTAAATATTACGTCGCACTTGTCTGTGTACTTAAACGCTTTTGTTTAGCTAATCCAGCAAAGTTATCAAAGTCACTAAAACTCATCAATGCAGAACTTTTATCTGCTACTGAGATCAGAATTCTACTACGAGAGCTTGATGTTTCTTTTCAAATGGAACGTTTCCTTTCTGTGACCAACAGGCCACTCTTTGGTCGAGATACGAGTTCGAGCGTTGAAGAGCATCCTGTGTAAACTGAAGCACTCCCTGATTTCCATCCCTGACATTGTTCAAGAAAAGATGCTCTTTGTGTACCTCTTGGAATGGTTCAATCTCCCAGAGGTGCCCATGCAAGAGGAAGTTTTGGATTTACTCTTGACTTTATCCAAGGTAGATGAAATAAATTCACAACCTCTATGATGTCATTCCGTCATTATTTCTTTCATTATTTTGCCAATTATTTATTTAAGCATCCAAGTGCAGCCCAGATGCTGAGAGATGTCGAGGCGGAGGATTTCCTCTCCCAACTGTCTGCTAACGTGGAACCGAGACTTCGAGCTGTCATTGACGCAACCCTGGACCAGCTGTTTCAGCAACCTCAGCTAATCCCCTGTCGCAACGCCGTCGACACGCATGAACTCCTCAATACACCTCCAACAGGTGCTGCAAGCTGAGACAAATAGTTTAGGAAATCTTAAAATGAATAAAAATTGTTTCTCATTCATCTTCTATTTTTTTACAGTGCATGAGGATGTGAAATGCTTGGAATTTTCCGTGTTTCCGTGGCTGACATTGACGAACGCTGACAGACACATTCTATCTTCCAAAGAAAGGTAAGGAGAGGCTTGAGTTAAACATTTTGGATGGATGATTTGCCTTTTTTTTTTTTTTTTTAAATCATTTCTGTAAAAGTTCTTTAAGAAGCAGCAACCCCAATTTGGTGCGGACCACGTGTGAGCTATTATGTGACGTCATCATGCAGGACTTCCCTGCTGAGATCTTCCTGCAGAGGCCCAATATTGCAAAGGTGTGCATTCTTAAACTATAATTTTACATTTATTTTTAAAGCAGTACCCATACAAGTGAACTTTCATGTTCAAGTGTAATCATTGAAAGGACAGTTTATATACTAACTAACTAACTAACTAACTAACTAACTAACTAACTAACTAACTAACTAACTAACTAACTAACTAACTAACTAATTAACTAGCTAGCTAGCTAGCTAGCTAGCTAGCCAGCCAGCCAGCCAGCCAGCCAGCCAGCCAGCCAGCCAGCCAGCCAGCCAGCCAGCCAGCCAACCAACCAACCAACCAACCAACTAACTAACTAACTTTATTGGACTAAATTGCATCATCAATAATGTCTCATGTCGTTATTTATTGCCTTTCTCTGACAAAGTCTTTTCCCGTCTTCAGACTCTTCTGTCCCTTCTGAGGCCAGGGTCGGGTAAAGGTGAGACATGTTACCTCCACTTGCAGGCGTTCTCCTGCCTGAGGCAGCTTTGCGTGGGGCTAAGGCAGAGGCTGCGCTTTCATCGAGATCCGGGCTTCCACTCTGCCAAGCAAGGAGGTTCTGCCTGTGAGTTCACGTCACAGCGTCTTTTGCATAAATCCACTTCAAATCTACAAATTGAAAAAATATGCTGACTCAGCGTTCACTTCATCAAATTACAAAGTGCATTCAAATCGTTTCCTCTTTGTTTTGGTGATTTAGATACAGTGTCCCTGAACTCCTCCTACTCCCAAGCATCACAGGTTTTTTCCCCAGCAGCAGAGTGCTCTCCTCGGCCGTCTGTAGTCGGGGGAACGGCTCAGAGAGTCCGAGGTGATGGGCAAGATGGAGACGTGGGTTCCCCCAGGTATGCGTATTGATATTCAATTATGTTCTGGCTTTCATCATCTCCAAACATTGAGTGGCTCCTGTTTTTCTTTCCTATCTAGTAGCAGCTCAAACAGAAGTGCAGTGGCATCCCAGACAGCCAGACAGACACCTCCAGCAGATGTGGGCCGCTTGGCGCTGCCCGACCAAGGTCTGGAAGATGAGCCAGAGACGGTGTTGGAGCAGCTCACGTTAGCTCAGTTCACCGTTGCCACCCTGGAGCATGTCATACCGCTGCTGAAGACAGGTAAGTTCATTTGAGCTTAGCATTTCATTCCCATGTTCTACAAATGCTACCCTCCATCTTTTTGTATTCCTCAGATGCTTCACATGTGTTCTGTTGTGTTCTGGAGCTGCTGTTCGACACCGTCCTCCTGCTCGGGGACAGCGTTTCCGAACTGGTCTGGGATGATGGCAGCCTGATGGGGATGGAGCTGGCAAGTCAAAACAAAGCATGTGACAGCTTCCTATGCAGATGAATGAATGCGCCGTGTTAGAGATTTGCTCACTCCAACTTATTTTGCAAGAACCACACGGGAGACAAGTAAGTCCTTTTGGACACCTGCAGGTGGAGAGTCCATTCGTCGCTGTCTGAACAGCGATGATCGAATGAAGTCTGACTCAGGCCTCTTGCAGGAGCATTTTTATTGAGAGAAACAGAGTGGGGGTTGAGAGTGGGGGTCAGAGTAGACAAATGGCCGAAGCCCCTGGCTGATCAAAGCACAGCAGGGGGTCCTTCACGATGTTGTGTGAACAAAACAACTTTGATTGCTTCCTCTGCAGCTAGTCAATCAGTTCAAAAGATCTTAGCACTTTGTTCTACTACTTTTGTTAAGACAGGACAAGCGAGTTTAATTATTCCAGGTTACATTCCAACATAATCATAGGATCAAACTAACCTGAAAACCCTAACACGCCGTACTTGCATTGGGGAGGGGCCGAGCCGCTGCACTGAGTTTTGTCTCTGGGCGATTTGCCACAAATATGTAGGCATACGCTACTGGTATACATCAGGTAAAATGGGAGTTATCCCAAGTGTCAGCAAAAAACAAAACAAAAACAAAAAGCAAGAAAAGTCATATGCACGTTTTTTTTATTTTTTTTTGTACCTCAGAAGACATTTTCATACTCCATTTAACATTATACGCCTCTGCTATTGGGCTCATACTGTACACTTGTCAAGAAGGAGGGCCCGAGGGCTCTTTGATGTTTAATACATGCCATTCAACGTCTCATGGCCTGTTTTGTCATATTTATGTGAAGAGCAGTTTTGTGTGGCAGACCTTTTTTTTTTTTTTTTTATCCGATTGGAATGCGCTTGTCTGACTGCGTTAACCAGCCAAACAATAAACAAGACACTTACTGCCCTCTAGTGGTAGTAATCAATCACTATTGCTAACCGAACAAAGTGTCAGAGAATAGACTGTTCCAGTTTCTTCATTGTGAGATGGATTCAAGTGTATTTTGTCCAAAAATAACACTCAAATCCTCCCTCATATTCAATTTCCCCACGTCTGCTTTGAGCAAGTATTTCCCTTGGCCGTCAGCCGCTTTCTCTCTGTGTATTCTGTGTGAAGTCAACATTGATGTGATGGAACGACATTCTTGTCTCTCTGCATTATAGAAGGAGAAGCTGCAAACATGCATGGACCTACTCGCAGATGTTCTGAGTTACCATCAGGACTATAGCGGCAGTTCTAAAGTTCACCACACAGTTACATACACAGGCTCGGCAGTCTTTCTCATTAAATTCCTGCAGACCATACTCCCACTTGAAAAAGTATGTGTGCTCATCTTATCATGTAATTGATTTTTCGAATGATAATAAAACACTTTTTCTCACAGGCGGGCGGGAATGTTCCGGAGAATGCGGTAACAGCTATTTTTCATCTGTGCCTGGACAAGTCATTTGGGATGGCGCTCCCCATCATGCAAGAAACCGCAGCGGCCTACTTGGAGCAGTTAAACTCGGGCAGCCATGAGCTCTACGGGAGGGTGACCCGGGCCGCTTTGTGGATGGAATCCACTTGCGGCTTCCTCAAGAAGGTACAGGCCGAGGTATGATATGCATGTCACACACCTGAAATCAGTTCCTGTTAATAGACGTTAAATACCTTTATAATAGTAAAATACAGTAACAGTATGTACTCGTGTTGACGACTGGAAGGTGTTTGAAGCATAACACTGCCACCTAGTGGCTCAACTTGGAAACACAAATAAGATTAATAATAGATTATCCTTTTTATCCAGATTTGTTTTGTAGTATAAGTGAAGTCACTTTGGATTGACATTGTTTCTCCATTAAGGGAGAGAAGAACTGGCCGGAGCTCCTGGAAATGGCGGAGCAGGCGATAGAAGGCCTTCCCTTTCATCAACACGTGCCTGTCGTCAAGGAATGCGTTCAATTCTGTTCCTATTTGTGAGTTAAAGATTGTTATGTTAATGATCCCATGTGTTTCATGGCTTTATAGTCTTACTGTGGTTTGCCATCAGGTGGAAGTTTGATCAGTCCAGTCCACTCCTCCAGACGGAGAGTCAGAAGCTGCTCCTTAAGTTGCTGTCGCATCCATTGCAGCCTATCAGGATAGAAACGTACACGTGCGTGTTGAGTGTCGTCAAGGTCAGAGCGTGGTACTTGGTGTTTCAATGAGAGTTAACTTTTAGAGTGATTTGAAATTTTATATCTGTTTACCTACAGGAGTGCCTCGGCATCCACAATACGTCCCGACAAGAATCGGGACTCTGCAGCAGAGTCAACTTCCTCCTCCACCACAAGGTGTTGTATGAAATAAGCACCTTTGGCCTGCAGGATTCTGCAGAGAAGGTGAGAAAATATTTCTGGCTGTCTTTTAAAAGGGTTCAGTGGCTGGAGTCAGTTTTTCAAACTCGTTCACAATTTCACAGAAGCACAGGAAAATGATTTACCTTTCATAATTCTTTCGATTAATCGAATAATCTGCCAACAATTTATTTTGCGTTTTTTCTTCTAAATTTCAGTTTAAATTACATCGCAGGCGTTTTAATTCAAGACGCTCCATGCATTTTATTCGAAGGGCATGCGAGTCAACGATAGCTGCTATTAAATTGTGGGAGTGACCTTGAAGATGACTTAACTCTGTCGAATTATCTGCCATACCACCCCACTGTGTCCTCTTAAAATGTTAATTCCATCCATTTTAAGCATCCTGGGGCAAGGTCGTCGACGCAAACGGACTCTGGTCGGCCATCGTTTTTTAGCAATGTTAGTTTAGGTCCTGGTTGTGAGCAGAGCTAGCAATTAAACAAAAGGCCCACGTCGCTGTTATAGGCATCACGGGCCCAGTAAAGCTCTCCAACATTTTATTAAGGCCGTTAAAATGCCAGCGTCACGTCGCGTTAGACATTGTAAAAGTCTGTCACTTGCATTACCTGCTGTCTTTACCCACGGTGCTAAATGTCACTCGGCCACTTAACCTGTGATCTATAGGTGAATGTCGCCGCCAAGGATATCCTGCTATTCCTGCTCAAAGGACGATTGATGATGACAACATCAACCTGGGACAGATTTATAGCAGCGCTTTCCCGGGTCATCGCCATATTACAGGTTTTGTGCTCTTGGTGGAGAATTGCGTTTGTACTGCACAGCTCACGAAGCACTGTAATGCTCATGATTTATCATCTGATATTTATTAGGAGAGGGGAGGGGATGTTGGCTCATAATCAAAATATCTGTGATCAAAAGTGCAAATGTAGCATTTGTGGACCAACAAAGGCTGTTTATTGGGCTGCCAGAGAGTAATATTTAGTTATTGTCTCATTTACATAGTCCTGTTTTATTGTTTCTTTTTTGGGTGGTGGTCGAGCGCATGGGGGGGGGGGGAGGGGCGTCAAGCTTTTATTAATTGTTCCATTTCAGGCAGCAGAAAGCCTGAAAATCCCTCATAAATATGCATTCAGTTGTGACGAGGCTGTCGAGCATGATTTCATTTCACGGGGGCCATTCACAATTGTGCCCATCCTACCAACAAGTGACAAAATGAAAACCGCATGTAATCAAAGTGATGCATATTTTACTTGCTCTTGTGCTGCTTAGCGGGAATTCCCCATCGTTCATTGTCTGCCAAGACTGTTTGGAAATGTGTGTGTGTGTGTGTGTGTGTGTGTGTGTGTGTGTGTGTGTGTGTGTGTGTGTGTGTGTGTGTGTGTGTGTGTGTGTGTGTGTGTGCGTGCGTGCGTGCGTGCGTGCGTGCGTGCGTGCGTGCGTGCGTGCGTGCGTGCGTGCGTGCGTGCGTGCGTGCGTGCGTGCGTGCGTGCGTGCGTGCGTGCGTGCGTGCGTGCGTGCGTGCGTGTGTGTGTGATGCAGGGTTATGCCAGCACCGAGGAGCCACTGGGAAGCTGCATCCTGCTGCTAAGTGACACGTCGGGAGGAGACGGCTTTCTGAGCACGACCAAGTTAAAAGCAGCTCTCAGACTTCTTTTCACCAGACAGCCCACGTGAGTCAACATTTCAAATCACGTCTGCCCGTGTGTGTCCTGCCCGCAATGTGTTTGTGGTTACTAATGGTATGGTTCTTCTGTTCCTCAATTTAGATAAAATGATTAGTTGGCTCTCAGCATCTTTTTTTTTTTTTTTTTTTTAATTTGCTAAGCAGACAAGCTCTTGAGACTTTTTGCGACGGATATATTATCACAGTCTGTTGCCATCGGCTCATCAAGTAATCTAAATGCTTTGCGAGGTCTGTTTAAAACAGCTACTCGGTCCCAGTCTATGAATATTGATGAAAATGGAAATTCACAGCCGGCCAGTCGATGAGCTTGGGTAGATTTTGGAGCCCCGTAACAGATTTGTCGGCGCTGTTTGACGCTTTTGTTAGTGATTACGCCAGGAGTATTTTGCCATAATGAAGATCCAAAGCCTTTTCCTTGACAACACTAAAGTTGATTTATACGCTCGTGCTGAGAGAAGATGATTATTTTCTTGGGTGGGCTTTTTTCAATTAAGTGTTTTTTTGTTTTTTTTTGTCAACAGAGTGAGAATAGCAGCGGTTCCGCACATCCTGGCCCATCTAACCGGAGCAGACAATGCGAAAATAAGCAGGCCGCAGCTGGACCGGGTGGTGACCTCCTCACTTCCCGATCTCTATTGCATCCTATACCCGCTGGATGTCACGCTTGACACCAGCCACAAGTCTGTACTGAAGGTATAAATAGACATGGACATTTTAGTTTTGTACTCACAAATCCAACTGTTTCAGCATGTTTACAATGAGACGTTTGCTAATAAGGTGGAGGCGGTGGAGAAGCTCTTCCACATGCTGTCTTCCGACACTCTCGATGTGGCTCTGAGAAGATCTGCAGCCGAGCAGCTGTCCGTGGTTCTGCAGGGTGATAAAAAAAACTCTTCAGAAATTCTCATCAACTCTTTTAGTTTACATCGGCGTTTCCTCCCTCATGTCGGAGCGCTGACAAACCGGAGGAGTCATTTATGTTTCTCCGGGAAAAACCGCTGACTGCTAACTTTTACTTCTCTGCTTTCTAAATTGATTTCACAACACACTTTGTCCCGTTCTCATCACGGCGTTAAAGTTTTCGAATGGACCGCAACACCGCTCTGACTTTCCGCAATTTCTTTGAACTGATGTTTGTTTTATTGTATGAAATCTTAAAGCCCTGACAAATGAACCATCTATTTGTGAAAAGCCCTTTTAAGTATGCGTAGCCAGTCGTGCTCTCAAATATTAGCATGGCATTGCCAACTGACTGTTATGTCAAGCCCCGCCCACAAACGACTCAATAACCAAATTTCCACCTTCTCCGTAGCGACAACAATGCATCCGGTCCTGAAGAAGCTCGGAATAACTGACAGAGTTATTTCTTTCCTCACTGACAGTGTCAACGGTAATAAGGTAAAGCCAAACCCGCTCTAACAAAACAATAAAGCATCACTCCAGTGATTCAAGACATGGAAATAGACATGGAAATAGCCCTGGTTGTTCATTTTGTAAATATTTGTTGTCCTTCTGTGCAGAGCTTGGACTGCATACTGGAGCCTTGCATATCTATCCTGAGGAAACTGGCGTACGCTGATCCAGCTTTGCGGAACAGCCTGGCGCAACACAACCTGCTGCTCATCACTCTGCTCCGAGGTGCGTTGATTTAAAAAAAAAAAAAAAAGACATCTCAACGTTTGAACACACAGCACATAGAAAATTGGTTTGCATGCTCTGTGTTGTGCATAGCATCTCTAATCATGAAGGCAAACAAAAACAACGGGGGCGAGGCTGCCGTTCTAATGAGTTTGCTGCTCTTTGATGAAATAAGCAGCATGGCAATATGGTGAGTTTGATTTCTCACTGTCATATGCAGAATGTTGGCTATACGTGTCACGTTTTTTTCTGTTTGTTTTTTGCTGGGGGCTTATTAGGTCGGACAAATCAGCCACCGATGGCCCTCTCCCGACATTCTCTCTCCCGGTGTCAGTAGTTCGCAGGTAAACTTTAAATGGCTGTATTAATTTGATCGCTGTCTCACTCAACTTTCTGTTTTAAGATACAAGATGCCTTTCCAGGCCGTGATCCATCACGGCGTCAGCCCATATCGTTGCGTCCTGATGCCCACCTCAGATCTTCTGCCCTTAGCGCCTGCCTGTCAAACCTTGCAGTTAGCGTGGAATGTCGCATGGCACTGCAGCGTCGACAACCTGCTTGAGGAATTCCACGGCTTGACCGGCAACGCTGAGTAATTCGCTTTGCTGTTTCTGTCATCATACTGACTTTACTAATCTATTTAATTTAATATGTAGATCCTTTCTTGAAAAAAAAATAAAATAAAAAAATTTAAGCTGCTACACCGAGAAGTTGAAGTTCTCTGGCGCCCCCTCGAGGTGCCTCTTAGTTTTACAATCACACATTGTTCATTCCTCAGATTCCATGGTGACCTGAAGCTTTCAGAGGCCCAGGTGGCGTGTCTGCGGGCAACCCACCTCCCCCGCGCCCTTCAGGACTGCATTCAGGCCGTGGTCACGGCGGCGGGACACAATTCGGTGATCGCCGCCCTCTCCAGGCTCAACATCTACTTGTTGATCGAAAGAATGGCCGTCCCTTATGCGGCCAGCTACAGGTGTAGAGAAACACTACAGTCGCTCAGCTGGCAGGCCGCCGTCACCAGGTACAAACGCACATCGCAACCAAGTCAAGACAATCTCTTAAATGTCATCAACTGTCAGCCACGTTGCTCTTTCTCCCCCGCAGGTTTCTCCAGGTGCGTCCGGCGTCTGTGGAAGACGAGAGGCTGCTGGCATACGTTGTTGCATTTCTGAACGCATACTTCAAAGATGCGCGCGTGCGCTGCACCGACCCCGAGGACAAGGACCTGCGCTGGATGTTGGAGCTGCTTCTCAATGAGGTAGACAGCATCTACAATAGATTTGATTTTTTTAGAAAAGCCCAGTTAAGAAGCACTATGCACATATCTGTTAACCTCTTCACCCCTCTAGGAAAGCGTTTCCCTCCTTAATTTGCTGCCTGGTGCGGAGCCTGGCACCCCAGATCAAGACTCAGAAGAACCAGAGGACGTGAAGAACTACGTTAGCCAGAAATTACAGCGAGAGCTCACCGGTCTCTTTAAAAACGTGCTCAGCCAGCTGACGTGCACGTCAGACAGGTAAGACAAGGTTGAGGCCATCCATCACATTGAGGCATTTTCCATTGCCTGTCCTCTCTGCGGTTGCAGGCTATGTTTGGCACGAGCCGGTCCGTTCAAGAGCCAGCTGGCACTCGGCTTGCTTCAGAGCTTGCGGCTGTCTGATGCCCCACACTACTATGGCCTCCCCAACCTGGAGAGAAGTCTGCAGGGTATCGTCAGCCTGACAGCCCAGTCTGGCTGGAGTTTGCACTGCCTTGACTTTTTGCCCGCCACCCTCTGCGCCAAGTTTCTCAGCGGCTTGCTCGAGGTCTGCGCCTCTAACATGATTTCATATATTTATCATCGAGCTCAGTTCACAGAGCTGAATGTCTAAGGATCAGCGTGCTTTACAAGGAATTTTATTTAATTAATCACAAAGCATGTGAATACGTCATGTACCTTTTTGTGCATGTTCCTCGTGGCTCTGAAGGGCCCTAAAGCTCCGCCGGCTACCTGAGCTATTCGCCCTTCATCTGCTCTCCCATTCTGATGGCACATCAAAACAGCTTAATTAGTCTCGGCTGTATTAAACCTGATGAGCATATGTTAGCTTCCAACTGAGTGTGTTCTTTCTTGTATCATGTCACATTGGGGCTCACCTTAGGACCTCTCTCTTTTCTTCACAGGTGATCTCGTCTTTTTACGTGAAGTGGGGTGGCAACTCCATGTCATTCATGGGCAAAGGCGTGACCAAGAATGCCGTCGTCTGCTTGCTTCACTTGTCTCACGAGATGATCGCCGAGAGCGAGGACAAGGTGAGCTGCAACGTTTTATTTCTAATGTCTAGTTACCTTAAATATTTATGTGAAAAAGTTTTAAAAATAATCTTGAAGTTGACCTTGCGCTGTCTGTTATTGCCATTCTGCAAGCACCAGTCTGCACATTATTAAAACATTTACTTCAAGCAAGCCAATGTTTTCCTTATGTCTGGAGCAGGACATCATTTCCATGTGGTCTTTGGGGAATGAGAGCAGCGCCGAGGAACCAAACGACTCTCAAATGGGTTTGGCCTGGCTGGTTCCTCTCTGGGTGGACAGGGATCAGGAGGTACGGCTGTCCCGTGGCTCTCGTCACCTCGGAGGCATTTTATGAAAACATACAGGCAAGCCGGGGCTTTTTAGTATTCAGCTTGTTCACCATCGCTCCCAGCTCTGTCACAAAGTGATCATTTGTAGATTCTCGGCTTTCGGGGACAAGCTGAAAACCCCAAAAGAACATCACAAGAAGTTAGACTTTAAAGATAAAGGAGTGGGTGACAGCGACGTCACGTTACTCGTTACCAAAAATAAGCTCCCACACAACATGGGTTCAGTCTCGATGGGTTACCAACACATAAAGATTTTTTTCTGTGATTCCATCTAATTAGAATTTCTCTCGACATTTTTCCCGAAGGTGAGATTTGCCAGTTTGGGTTTAGGCGCCGCTCTGTCGTCGGTGGAGAGCGGGTGCCAGGCTCTGAGCACCAGCTGCCAGAACATCAGCGAAGGCCTGTGGGGCACCTTGCTCAACATCCTCCTTGATCAGCATGAGAGCAGCATGGTCCGCAGAGAGGTAGATGAATAACAAAAAAAAAAAAAAAAAAAAAAAAAAAAAAAAAAAACATTATTGTGAATGTTGGGCTGAAAAGTATAAACATGTACTAGCAGCACACGGCCGGCAGATAGCGCTGTTGTGGAGACATTCCAACTTCAAAGTAAGTTTTTTGTTTTCTCGCTGTGGTTGTGTGTCCAGGCTGCGTTTATCCTGCAGAACCTGCTAGTGATGCCCATGCCTGCCAATGTAGAAGAAGCCAAGTACTCCCACTGGCAGGTCAGCAGGTCTGCCAGCGTCCCTCCTCCCCTCCCCTCTCTTCTTTGTCCCCTCAAAGCTTTTTATTCTTAACTTCCATTTGGTGTCTTGTTGAGCCCCACAGGGTTCAGAGCAAGGGGGTAGTTGCTTGAATTGAAGCACAACCGGGTTCTCAGGCCCTCCAGCACTCTCACTCAAGTTCGAAGATCTATAGGAACAGCAAAAGCATCTTTTTGGGACACTTCTCTTAGAAGGAAACTAATAAATGAATAAAGCATGACCAGTGAAAACATTGAGAATTGATCTGACTCACAAATTCCAAAGTCCAGGGTTCAAATCACTTTGCATATTTCTCTCCATGCCCAAATAACATCCTGTGCTTATCTTTGTGTTTGTCACTCCGCCAGCATCCTTGCGTCCCCAATGAGGTGTCTGGTGTGTCTTTGGTGGGTCTTCCCGCGCTCCAGGCTCTGCTTTACCACTCTCAGTATTTCCAGCACGTCGCGCTGTCTGCCTCTGCCTGTTACAAAGGCAGGTACACTTTTCACCTCCAAAAACCTGTCGCTGGGCCCGCCAGTCAACTCGGGACACGGGACGGTGCTTCATTTGGTAGGTTTCGCTCACTCATGATGTCACATGTTAGACTTGGCACTTTTTCCACCCAGCTCCTTAAGAAAAAAAAAATAACTGAACAACTGTGCATTTAAAAGTTTAAAATATGCGTATGACTCTTTTGCGCATGTCCAGTTTCAGACGATTCTCTGCTGTTTTGGAGAAGTGCCGCGGCGGCAGCACAGGCTGCCAACTCCAGCAGACCTCCCAGCTCCTTGTCCACGTCCAGTACCTCGGTTGGCTTAATTATTTTTTTTAACCCACTGCCCACTGACACACAAATGAACATTGAAATTTAAATGTGTGTCTTTTATTCCAGGTAAGGGGTTCAGAGTCTGAGACCTCCGGTGCTGCGTCCCCCACCAGCTTCACGGCAGATGCTCCTGCTAACAGGCTAATGGCGCGAGGTAACCCACTCTTGAAATTCCTTAAAATGCTTTTACCAATTTTAACTCTTTCCCAATTTTTGCGGATCTATGACATCTCTTAGGCCAAAGTAACATCGACACAAGGGACTCTGTCGCTTTGCAAGACCTCCAACGGCGCCAGTCCTCGTCTATGCAGCCGGTCATCATGGTTACCCCTGACCTCCTGGCGGCCCACTGTGGACTGCTGACAAATTTACTGGCCATCATGCCAGATTATACCCTGATGGCGATTCGACAGAAGCGGCTCCTGCGCGTATTGGCGGGGTAAGAAGCTAAATTAATAATAAATTCAATTCTTTGAGCACATTTTAATGTATTTTCTCTTAGCTTGGTGGCTGTGGAGCCAATTGAGAAATGTCTGAGTGAAATGAAGGCACCCAACGTTCTTCCTGGAGAGAGAGAAGACATCAAGAGTCAGGTGACAGTCAAGAAATGTTTTTTTTTAACTCAAACTGTTTGGGGATTTAATTGTCTCTTATTCTTGTCTATGATCAGCTTGTTACGCTTCTTCACTTCCTGTCTGGCTTTTCCAAGCTGCTGCAATCGTGCGTCTCGCTCAGCCAAGACTTGATCAGCCAGTGGGACTTTGTGAAACAATTGTTGTCCAACCTCGCAGCAGCGCTCACCCTCAGTGCGGAAGGATTAGGTATGACCTTTTGGATCATCGCAAAAGTTATTATCAGTCCTTTTATTGGCGACATGTTTAAAACCCAGATGCGGACGCGCGGGACGCCGTCCTGTCGTGCTGGGCGGATGTGTTTACGCTCATGGCTACTCTGGTGAAGAGGGACAGTTTTACCGTGTATCCATCTGTTTCAGCCGCGTTGGGGAGACACTGGCGGATGTTCACAGGTATTGTTTGTGATATTGATGAATGAGGAATAGCAGGAATCATCAATCACGACCTCTACTTTTTATTCATCTCAGGAACGCTCTCAGTGTGTGTGCACGAGAAGTTTGTGGACTCTCACCTGCACGGAGCAGCTTTGCATTTTCTTTGCACGATTTTGGCGCAGGAGACTAAAAGGCGAGGAGTCGTCAGGCCTTTGAGTTCAGACCAAGGCGTCACTTTGGTTGACGTGCTTGGCGGTCCGTCAGCGGGCCAGCTTTGTGATGTGCTGCTGCAGGTGAGGACAGAGGTGTGCGGTCATCCTTGAAAAAAAAAATATCCACCTATCTTTGTGGGGTTCGTTTTTTTTTTATTTTATTTTTTTTAGAGCTTTGAAAGGAGGTGCCTTCATGATCCACTTAAAAAATTGACGGCCAAAGCTCTGATGGCTCTACTGGCCAGCAGCGTTGCTGCCCAGAACCACGCTGCTACAGGTAGCTTAACATTTTCACAAAAGCACACTATTTTATTAGCGCTATGTGAAATTCCTTCGTATGCGGCTGTGCTTGTGCTCCAGCTGGAATAATTGACAGCTGCGTGGATCAGATGAAACAGACTCACTCTCAGCTCAATCTGGAGTCACTCCGAGGCGACAAGACTTCCCACCGCAAAAAGGTGAGTCTGAGAATGTGACCACTGCAAATGCTTGCGTAATTTGACTTGTCTTTTTTTCTCATCAGGAAGAAGGCTACTTGAAGGAGCTTAAGCTGACTGTGGAGATCCTGCGGAGTGCTCTCTACTGCAACCGGGAATGCAAAGTGAGCCTCTGTGTCTTGCCTTTTAATTCCCCGCTGCTAATTGGTTTGAAATGGTTCATCTGAGTACCCAACGCTGTGCTTGTAAATGAGGCTCTCCCCCTCCCAAAATGTGGATGGAATGCCTTAACATCAATCTCAACTTCATGCTGGTTGTGGCTTTCACATCATTTTGTGGACTTTTGTCTTTTCCATTTGTGTAGGAGTTAGCCAGAGATACAAGCCTCACAGCAGTGTTGCATGCCCTTTGGCCTTGGCTCCTATTGGACAACTCCATCATGGAGGCGGTGCTGGAGCTCCTCTGTGTTTACACGGCCGACTGCCCCGCAGGTTTTTATATATCTCACTTGTTTTCTGTGCCTCGCTCCATGTTTATCCATTGTCCGCCGCTGTCACCGCCGAGCATTGTGTGTCCCGGTGCTCCACAATGGCCGCAGTGTGACGAGGAAAAGGCCGTCTAGCGACAGCAGCTTTCACGACACAGGGAGATGATTTTCAGAGCCTTGCCGTTTCTACCTTCAGTAATTAGTATTCTAGTTTAATTGGAAGTCTGAACGCCGAGAGGCTCGTAGCAAAAAAATGAGTTTTTCGAGGCGAGATTCACAGGGAAGAAACTGGGAAGTGTTACTTTGATAAATAGCTGGTGGTGGCTTTGATGCGCACGCGCCAAGCACACGGCTTTTCTGGCAGTGTTTGGTGTCTGGATTTCCATTTGATTGGCATGTGCTTTCTCAGCGGGGGCCGGCACTGTATAAGCACAGAGCTCAGAGGCGTCACGAAGCAATGAAGTCAGCCACTGGTATTTCCCTACGGGTAAAGCCAACAGCAGGTCGTATTGAGGCTGCGCACGCTTCGGCTTAATGTTACACCAGCCGCCCTCCGGCTATCATTTTGTCTCCAGAGACAAAAAGTGAATGTTTCATCTCAAGCCTTTCATCTAAGGCCCTTGTTTGCAGTCAGTTGGTTTTAATCTGTGCATACTTTGACACATTATTTTAGGCAAGCAATTTCAAAGATGAGAATCCATACCAGATGTGTGAAGGGGAAAAAAAAATCATCCTTGTTGCGTGGCTGCAAATTATTTATCTGACCACGGGAAATAGATTCATAATAAAGAAGATCTCCCTCGACTAGTGTTCAGAGTGCCCGAGGCTAACATTAGCATACATATGTTACTCTGCCAGAATTAACATCAAGACACCAATCAGCAGCATCATTCAACAAGTGTTTAAAAAATTATTTTAAGTTGCGCAATTTTTTTTTTCTCATGTTACTTTTGCAAAAAAAAACAAAAAAAACCTGTTGGAATTACAAGCACTATTACAAGCTCTCTAACGACGACAATCAGCTAACATGTATGACCTACATAATTGCCTCCAAACTCCCTGGCGTTATGTTTTTAATGAGCTTCACTCAGGGTCTTTGACTTCCCCGCAAAGGCTGAATAAATGTTTTGTCTTCTCTTGTTCTTTATTTATGACACACGTTCAGACACCGTGCAGCCATGGAAAGATGTTTTGTTGTGGATGAATGGATGAATTAATTAATTTCTCCCTTTATTTGAACTCCCTTCCTGAAAAGACTTTTTTTTTTTTTTTTTTAAATGTCCCAGCATGCAGTTCTGTGTGTAGCGGGGGGCTGCCAGGACCAAAAAGCACAACGAGTGGCTCGCTAATGCACTCCATCATGAGGTTGGCCTCGGGCATCGCCCCCGACAACAGCATTACCCAGAAGCTTGCCTTTTCCTTGCTGGCTAACTTGGTTATGTCCCGTGACTGCCGTGGCGTCTTGCAAAAGGTGAGCTTTGGTACCAATAGTGACAAAAATTCTCATCTCTCTGTGCTTCTAATTGAGTTTTCTCGCCCAGAACAACTTCCTGCAAGCCTTCACCTCAATGGTGAAGCCCAAGGTTGGCGGCTCCAGGGCCGCTGGCGTCGGTAGCGGCTCGGCTCGCCTGATTGGTCTGTGGCTCAGGCTTCTGGTCAACCTGTCCTTCTCAGACGACGGCCAACAGAGTATCCTCAGGGTGACTCGAGCGCTGGAAGTGCTGGTGGATTTGGCGCCGCATCGGCGCGCTGCGTTGCTCACCCTTCACAACCTTTGCTTTTGTCCCGCCAACAAGCCTCAGGTTATCGCCAACGGTATTGAAAGGAGTCCAAAATCCTATTTGCTTGCTTCTGGTTCTTTGTCCATTTTGTATCTTTTTACCCCTTTTGCTATTTTGTCCCTCCGTCCAGACAAAGCTATAACAGTCCTCTTCTGCTGTCTGGAAAGTAAAGAGATGGAGATGTGCTGCATGGGAGCGTCTGCGCTTTGGGCATTGCTTCATAATAACCAACGGGTACACACACACACTCCTACACACATATTTGTGCGTGCACTGGATGAGTTTGGGCTTTATCTGCAAGTGTAAATAAAAGCCGGAGCTGCATCTGTTGACCTCTCTCCCTGTAAGTCAGATAAATTTGGGTAAGGCTTTATAATTCAGCTGACCAGCTTTTTTTAGTATATCTGCGTTATCAAGCCTTCATTATAGAAACTTTTCTCGTCTTGGATTTAGCACAAAATGTCTTAATCCCCTCCAAGGCCAAGACTACCCTGAAGTGCCCTGCGGTTCGATTGAGGATCGAGGAAGCCCACCGCATGTCCAAGAAAGGTATGCGTTGGCTTTGAATATTTTTATGAATCATTTAAACCCCTATTTTTTTGAATATGTATTTTATTTTATTTGTGCAACACAGATGCTGAGAACAAAGAGGAGCCTTTACGTGCCTACTTGTTGAAGTGCCTCGAAAGTCTCTCCCAGCTGCTGAACACATGATTTCCGTTTTGTATATTAATTCTTAGAAAATATTTTCTTACTGAAATGCCAATGGGCAATGATTTCGTCTTAAATATGATGATGAATTTTTTGTTCGTAGTGCAAATTTGAATTCCTAATAAAGTTTTAATTTAAAAAGAAGTTGCAATCACCCAGCATGCCTCATTGTGCCCACCGCTTCTTTCTACCCTGCAAGATAAATTTGTGTGTGTGCGCGGCGTGTCTCTGCCACCCCGAGCGAGCAGGAGGTTGCAGCTCGGGTGCCGTTGCCTTTCGTTTCATCAATGCAGCTTTCATTCTCTTCAGCCGGGCCAAGATGGAAGTCGTACAAAAGGAACGCTGGTACTTCATGGCACTTGTCTTATTCCCTTTTCTTCAAGGTATGGAGCAAAAATATTCAGATTTTTTTATTTTATTACAAGAATACTTTATTGATTTGAACATAATTTAATTCTGGTGGTTTTCATCCAATTATTGCAAGTCAATAGAAATGGTCGAAAATTAATTCTGACAGTTGTCATTGGGCTTGGATCAAACTGTTTCCAAGTGATATTCTCACTTTTGTTAATTTGGCCACTTGTTTGCATTTATCCAGGTTTGTGCTTCTCGTTCTTTTTGAGGCGAAAAAAATACACAAAAATCACCATACCATTTATTCACATTATAAACGTATTTGTGGATTTTTAGGCAACCAAGTTTTGACCCTAACTAACTAAAATTGTCATGTTAAACCAAATCAAGGCGCGTGTGCAGATACCGCCCCCCCGGAGATCGAGACGGTCACGATCCATTTGCAGGAGGGGATGATTCTCGACTGCTTGTGCCCCTGGGACGGGAACCTCACCATGGTGTCATGGACCAAAGACCCGGACACCAATTCCATCGCCGTTTTCCACCCGGACTACGGAGTAGCCACGACTTACCATTACCGTGAGCGGATTGAGTTCTTGAGGAGCACGCCTATGGACGGAAGTATCACCATGAAGAACGTCACCCACCAGGACATTGGGCTTTATCACTGTTCTGTCCAGACATTCCCTCAAGGCCCCTGGATCAGAAACATCCAGGTGGAGGATTTAGGTAACTGCAGAAAACATTCCTGACTTGCCCTCACGGAGATAAATTTGAATTTCCCTTCATAAGATTCTTGTTGTGAATGCAGATGGGCCTCCGGTAGAGGATAATGAAGACAACGGCGAGGTCATGGAGGCAGGCGCGCACATGACTGCAGAAACCAGCGGCAACCTGTCGGTGGAGTGCAACCAGCAGCGCAACGGCACCATTGTCCACCAGGCCATGGTGGAGCACATGGCGTTCGGGCAACCCTGGGTCATCATCGGCATATGCAAGCGGGTGGAGGGCGGCGTGCTGAGCGAAGACTACAGCGAGCGCGGTCAGGTCACCTGCCAGCAGAATCTGGATGTCAGTCTGCAACTGACCGCCGTCGCCCAGGAAGATGGCGGATTGTACCGCTGCAGCTTCAGCACCGACACCGGCTTGCAGACCAACACTGTCATGGTTACGGTGTTGCCGTCAGGTAGAAGGTCACACTCTGACTCTTGTTGCCGGGCGAATTTCATGGGGCTCTGTTAACCGTCATTAGATTTCTTCACCCTGTCCGTTTTCATGATGTATCTGTACTTGGCCATTGCAACCGCCGGATTGATTTTACTGACCGTCCTCCTCATCGTCTTGTTGAGGCGCAGGTAAGCGAAAGCATTTCTCGCAAAATGTATTGCATCATACGCTCATCTGAGTCCAATGACCACTACAGGAAGAAGAGCAGACGAGAAGAAAGCAGAGATAAGCTGCACCCGGCCGACCCACATGTAAGACCTCCAAAGCGGACATTTCAACCAGATTGGCTAATTTAATTCAAATCCAAAGACGTATTTATGTCATTTCAGACTCCAGACAGTCAAACCAGTCAGGTACTTATTCACATACATATATATATATTTTTCAAGCGTTAGGGGAATGGAAAATGAGTGAAGTGGGTAATCAAAGTGCTACCCCTTAAAACTTGTATTTTTATATTAAATAGAATAAAAGAGTAACACCTGTGATAGGTGACAATTCTAGATATGGAGAAGCTATATCAAATTAAATTTAATTGTATACCTTCCAGATAATACACTTCAACTGTATTATTTGTATCTTCCTAGTTTTGGCGGCGGTGGTGGGCGAGGGAGCTTTGCGGACAAGTCTATTAAGATGTGGACCACGTGGAATGACAGAGTCATCTTTCCCCACCCATCATCAACTCTGTCATTATTAAAATGCACCATGGCACATTCAGTGACTACAAAAAAAGACGAGCGAGACTACTGCTATATGAGAGAACATTCAAGTTTATTACCTCTGTCATAAAAAAAAAAACACATTTACATTTAGTGAAAACTGCAACATAATTAAAGTGCTATTGATGTAATCTGACAACACATTTAATAAACAAACATGGTGTCTATAGATTTTCTTAAATAGAACGCACAAAAATAAAGTGACACGTGGAACTTTGAAGTGCTTGTACATTTCTATCCAGTCCTACGGGCTTTGTTTCAACACAAACTAAATAACATTCAAATAAATTACCACCAAAGGATATTCAAAATGCTGATATAATGTCATCTTTTTCTGGATTTTGCACAAAAGATAAAAATGTGCCAGCAGGTGTGTTACAAGCAAGACAGTGCTAACAAGAAGCTTAAAGGAGGTTTCAGTGGGTCTGAAGGCACTTCTTACATGAGGCCAGATAATGGAAAGATAAAATACCGTTCATGTGAACTGGGTTAGAACATTTTATCATATATTTTGATTTTACTAGGTTTCACAGCGGATTAAGTTTTCATTATTGTGTTGCATTTCTACTTACTATTTGCAATGAGTCTTTCCTGAAGAAAAATACAATCACAATAATAAACAAATACCTAGCAAACAGTGTCAATTAAAATTATCCAGTCATCAATTATGTATCTTAAATACAGTGTAATGAGACTGCGATGTCAGCTTTAATAAGGTGTTCGATTGGACATTTCAGTGACGTCACACGTTCTTTAACATAAAAAGGTCATTTATTTAAACAAGTCTGGTGCCATTGAGGCTACGTCTGCTGTCACATTACAAAACAAGGTGGAGCAACTCTTGAAATGACGTCATATACTACATATAGGTTGATATTGCGTTTTACAGTGTCCGCTGTTGTCATTGCAGCGGGCTCAAGCTGCAAGTGGCCTCTCGGCCGCTAGAGGACGACAGCGCCTCTTTCTGGCGCCTCCTCCCCTCTTCAACTTTTCCGTCTTCTGCTTTCCTTTCGGGCTCGTTGGACAGAAAGTTTGGGAAAGTTTGAGCTCGAGGGATGAACGTCATCGACATGCTGCTCGCTGCAAGAAAAAGATGAGGCTCCTTGGAAACAGCGCAGCAAATGATGGAAACATTTCAAGCACGGATTGATGCAACCACACCTGTGTCATCAGACAGGTGACGATACCAGTGATTATCCATCCATCCATTTTCTGAACCGCTTAGTCCCCACGGGGGTCGCGGGCGTGCTGGAGCCTATCCCAGCCGTCATCGGGCAGTAGGCAAGGGACACCCTGAACTGGTTGCCAGCCAATCGCAGGGCACACAGAGACGAACAACCATTCGCACTCACACTCACGCCTAGGGACAATTTGGAGTGCCCAATAGGCCTACCAAGTATGTTTTTGGGATGTGGGAGGAAACCAGAGTGCCCGGAGAAAACCCACCCGGACATGGGGAGAACATGCAAACTCCACACAGGGAGGGCCGGAGGTGGAATCGAACCCGCACCCTCCTAACTGTGAGGCGGACGTGCCACCCAGTGCTGCACCGAGCCGCCCACCAGTGATTATTTCCATGACAAATGTTTAGAAATGCCCCGGTCTTCCATTGCATTGCGTACTAAAGGAAAATGTGCTTTCGGCAGTTTGCAAACATATGTTTTAAGGTTGTGTTAAACTTATAATCATATTAATATCTAGTATTAGAGTGCTCGTGTGGATTGGTGGGGGGCGAGGAATGTGCAGGCAAACTGCATGAACTTGTTTTCTTCGAAGTGTTGTGGAATAGGCCCGGATAGGGCGTACCGGAGGAGACCATCTCAAGGTCGGTTAGGAACAAGAACAACAGCACGTCTATGAGACCGGCCTTCGAGGGAAAAACCCAACCGTCTGACCTCAGCGACACCTGGACCGGGGAGGAGATGGCCATCGACCAATCATCTCACAATATTTTGCATGCTTTAATATTCATATTGTGTTTCTTTAAAACTGGGCAACCCGGAAGAATGTGTCGTCTTTTGGTGGTCACAAAAACGCACGAGTTTTAGTGTGAGGGACCCGGGACCCAGGCCTGTATTAGTGCGCTTTGTCAGGAATAAACAATTGGTAAATTTGCTCTGATTGATCTACTGGTCTTCTCTTTGACAGAACGAACTCGCAAAATTGTTAGGTGCGCCAGTGTGTGGATTAGGACATAGCAATTTATGTGTTAAGTGTTGATCGCAATTTGGAGTCAGATCAATAACTAGAATCCGTAACCTAACAATTTCTTGGTGACCGCGGACGTGATGTCAAGAGAAGGGTAATTGACAACTCGTGGTCTTTAGCCAAGACACCGGACAGTGTCAGGGACACTGTCTCCCGGTCGGCGAACCGTTTGGAATAAGCGCACAACGTTGAGCTGGTACAACGTCTCCTAAACCCTGAGCTCATCATACCTGTTACTATAAGTCGAAATGCTGCAAATTGAAAGAGGAAATTTAAGAGGAGACTGTCGTTCAGATCACATAAGGTGTGCATGAAGTTAAGATACATACGGTGAATAAGTTTGGAACTTACGTGTGTAACGTGTACGGTAAAGTCAGGGACTTACGCGTACTAAGGATAGGTCAGGGACCTAGTGCTTCGTCGTGGCGGACAAGGGTGCGGTGACGATCGTATTCAAATAGCTGGGGTTAATAAAGAGATCCCCGAGGGGAAGTGAGGCCTCCTCAAAAAATATCCGGTGGTAACAGTTCCTCCTGTGAGAGATCAGACCGCTAAAACATCCAAAATGAACCAAATTGGGGGGAGAGAGAGTGTGTGCGCGCAGAGGATCCTCATGAGTGGGTGTGTATATGAGTGTGTGTGAGTGATGTGTGTTCTATGGAAGAATGGTGTGTTTAAGTTAAGTTGGTTAGAGAAACTAAGATGAGCAAGGTGTGGCAGTAGAGAAAATAAGGTGTGTGACAGAAAGTTACTAGAACGGTGGCTTGATAGGATGAGAATAAGAGACAACAAATGTTGTGTAGAAGACATTGAAAGATGTCGAATGTGAACATGATGAAGGGCGCAACAGCAAAGTTGGCCTGCCCTTTGAGAGGTTGAGACTGATGACCGTGCCTGCACTCGCGCGTAGTCGCGGGTCTGGGCTGTGCGCGTGGGCCTGTGCTATGCTCGTGCGGGCGGTGGGCCGGCATCATGATTGTTGCAGGAAATGGCCAGCCTGTAACCAGTCAACATTGATGCCGCGACCCCCCTCGCACGGGGGGTGCTATAGCCCGGGCGGGGCAGGGACAGTGTGAGTTTCTCAGTGAATGTTTGAAGCAGTGAGATTTAGCGGTTGTGTGCGCGCTCGGTGTGCGCGTTTATGTGCACACCCTATGTGGGTGCAGGCGTGTGAGGAGGAAGACGGCATGGATCAGAGAATGTTCAAGAAAGGGGGGCTAACTCGTAAATAATGAGGAGCTATTGGGAGTAACCTGTTTGTCCTTTCTTTAAGGTTAGGTTAGGTTAGCAACACGAGCGATTTAGAGGTTCAAAAGAAAGACAGTTAAAAGAAAATAACATTTTTGATTTGGACAATTGCAGGCTAACAAGAGCATGAGAAAGAAGGGTAGAGAAAGCGGTGAAAATAGACAAGGAAAGAAATGAATACAAGGGCATTTATCCATCTTTGCATGATGTGACACACCCGAGTGCCCCAAAACTCGGAGTGAGCTATGTTGGACCGCCGCCGTACGGCGACCCCGGAGTAATGGTTCCGGTGGTGACGCTGGGTGGCAGGATGGTAGTGGATGTCGAGGGCGAAGGCGAAAGGGCGGATCAGAGTATTGTACAATTGATTGAACAAGCAGTAAATAAAGAGAGGCGACGGGCCCGGGAGAGGGACACATCCCGCGTGGACACATCCCGCGTGGACACCTCCACCCCCGGTCTGAGCCCTCAACCGTCCAATGTAACGAAAGGAGAAAGCTGGCATAGACTTACTGCCGAGAATGAGGAGCTAAAAAAGAAAATTGATCAAGCCGATGAGCAGCGTAGACAGGAAGCGCAGATGTTAAAATGGGCAACAGAGAGAGAGAGAGAGAGAGAGAGAGAGAGACACGGAGAAAATATAATTTGCGGAGTGGTCAGGGACAGATGACACAGGCCGAGGTGCAGAAAAATGAATTGATGTGTCCGCTGGTGACCACATCGGGCGGTCAGCACTACGAGCCCATGGTGCTCCGTGATGTGACCGCGATAATGCACTTCACAGAGGAGGCAAGGTGTGGCTGAACAAATTTTTGGCTCTGATGAGTGGGCAGTTGTTGAAATTACAGTTGGCAAAAATGCATGGTGAAGCTAAACAGTCTAAATCCCAGAAAAAGGAAATGCAAATGTCACAGGCTCTTCAGGTGGTGGGGCGCGGAAGGGGCCAGTTCCGGGGCGGATACAGAGGCCGGGGAGGGAGTGCACCTGCTTACCCGGGGAGGGCAGCATACAAACCCCATTCGCCCAACGCATGTTTCATCTGCGGCGAAACCGACCACTGGGCAAAAGAATGCCCACAGTATCGACCGCGCGGAGCCACCCGCCCACAAACGCACGGAGGTCAGTACTACCAACATGATGATCTCTGGTGTGGACCATTTGAATAGGGCTGCCCGGGGAGCCAGGAAAGCAGTGGCCCGGCGGAGCCAATGCTTCATGTGACAGTGGAAGGAAAAACCTGTGAAGATGCTGGTGGACACAGGAGCAACTTATTCATCAATAAACACTGCCCTTCCTGTATCCTCACTGACAAAGAAAACAACAACTTTAGTCGGCTTCTCGGGACAACCACGTACTCTGCCTTTTACCAAACCACTTGAAACTGTGATCACCCGGACAGGGTGTAGACTGTGGTACAAATACATCCATTCCACAGACACTCCGATCAATTTGATGGGAAGGGACTTGCTGTCAGCAGTTCAAGCCAGAATTCTGTGTGGGCCAGAGGGAGTGATTATTCAATTTCCAGATGGCGTCAGCATCCAGTGCTCACAGCAGCTACAACAACATGGTCAGTGGCTGATGGCGCCCCTACCGGCAGAAGCAGAAACTGCAACCATCTACTGGACCAGGCTGGAGCCAGAGACCCCTGCTGGTGGCGGTGTGTTCTCGACCTACCTACTGTGGAAGCCCTGGATCTGCTCACTGGTGCCATACCACCCACCTGTTGATCCTTTCCATTGCACTCTATATTATGACCGAGAAAGTGATGATGTATATCGGGATTTGTTTGAAGAAATTGAAGGGCCCATGTGGGATTTAACTTCATCGCGCATTTTGATTGGTAAAGAGGGAGTCGCAGCGGCAACTGAATTGACATATGAACGAAAACAGTGGTTCAAAATGACAGAGAAAGGGGTGCCACACATTTCGCTGGCTCTTGCCCCAGGACACGAGGCCAGACAATTGGGCTCAATGGCCAAGCAGTTGTTGCAACAGACCGATTGGCGGAAAACTCACATTCCTAATTTGTACTGGTCTGAGTCTCAGAATGCATACCAAATTAAACAACCCATGGCAGACACAGGATTGCTGGAGATGATGTTGGTGTCCCGCACACACGGTAGGGAGTTAACTGATCATGAGGACGCTGAAGTAATGCTGGCGGCCTTGCCCGACACACTGTGGTCCCAGAGTCCATTTGATGTCGGGTTTTGTCATTAGGTGGCCCCTATTGATCTCCAAATGGATGAGACGCAGTCTATCAAACGGCCTCAATATCGTTGGCCGAAAGAGGCGGACCAAGGCATGGAAGACACTCTGTGTGGCCTCTGGGACGCAGGGGTGTTGGAAGTGTCCGACGGCCAAATCGCACTCCTTGCTGTGGCGTTACCAAACTGGGTGAAGCTTGGGTCAAGGTGGACAGGAGCTTCATTGTGCACTAAGTTTGACAGAACTGAGGAGATTTGATAAAAATTGAAGAATGCGTAGAGCTACAGAGAAAAGCATCATAGTCAGAGATTGAACAGATTTGGATAAAACAAATAGGCTAAAACGGTAAGAAACAAGAGCGAGATCTGATATTTTGGCTCGTCAGGCTTAAGAAGTAGAAGTCGAGTTAGATACATTTTAGAATAGGACATTTGGACTAAAGTGGATTCGGTCAAGAGGAACAGGGGCATTTTGGCATTTTAACAGGGATTGACAGCAAGGGAGATTGAGGATAGAAGATCTGGACAGCAATGACGTAAATTACATTAAAAACTGCCCATTCTAGGGAGAGGTGCTGAATGGTGTGACAGGCAGGATTTTTAGGAAGAGAAAAAGGGGCGAGTTAGACTCGCCAAGAGGGGCAATAAAGAGAAGCAGACTGAGAAACATATTTGAGCTAGACAACAGGAAAAAGGGGGAGAGCCAAATGATGATGTAAAAATCCAGAGGGAATAGTCGGACCCATCTTTATTGAATTTAATTAGGATAATTAATAGAGATCGAGTTTGTAGGAGCAATCTGAGGTTATGGAGGCTCCCCTGACACGCGGGTCCCACAGTCGTCTCCCCCCAGATAGACATATATGACAATTTGAGATGAATCTGATGGGCGAGTTTATGGAAAATTGAATTGGAGATTTTACAATAGGTCATGTTGACAAGTATGTCCAAATGTGAAGAGTTACTATTAGGAGTCAATGTTTGCCTGCACACTAACATACTAACTTTGCTTAGTGTGGGAGGAGAGCTGAGTGATAGAGACGGATGTGTGTGTCTGCGAGTGTGTGGATGGGTGGGTGCGCATGTGATCATCTATGACTGTGTGTGCGCAATATGATTGGCCAGAGAGGTCTGAAGTTGGGGTGATGTGTTTGCAATTGAGGATAAAATTCCTCTCACCTGAAGGGGTGGTACAGACTGGAGGGTCTGGAACTGGTAAGTGATGAGTTCTGACCGGAACCATGGCTCAATGATCAAATCAGGGGCACCATCGACAACAAAACGATGTGATGGGGAAGGCCCATTTCAGTGATATGGTCAGACAAGACAGAACTAGTATCGAACAGCAAGACTTTGGACGATTTGACGTGTGACGACTTTGAGCTCACCCGACGGGGTGACGGACTAGGTGGACAGTGACCAATTGTTTGACGCTTGAACGTGTTTGCGACAATAGCACGCTCTGCTTTGTTTTTCTGTGTGACTTGATTTTTTTATTTTTTTTTTGCAGCATCAGCCACCAGCCAAGGAGCGGATTGCGCGTTGCTTGCGTAACTTGTTTTCATTCTTGCAGGTTGTCGATTGTATTCGTGGAAAGTTTGTGTTGAATTTACAAGAATATGTTAACCCTTGCCCTTTTGGTTTTTATGATGAACTTGTTGATGACGTGGTTTTCAGGACATGATCCGCGGGCGCCAGGATTCATTTTATGACTGTTTTAATTTTGATACTTGATGTCTGTTTTTGTGTGTACAAATGTCCGCTGTCAGCCGGGCTATAAGCTCACTGACAGGAGTGCGATGATTTTTGTTTGTGTTGCCGAGTGTGTGTGGTGGACAGTCAAGTTTCAAGGACTTGGGGTGATGGTCCCGGGGCCCAGATGGTAACTAGAGGTTCCGCGGGCCTGGCTACAATGAGTGTGGTGATGAGAGGGGACGCTTTGCAGGTTCCTTTTGATACGTAATGACACATTGGGTGAATGTGTCAAAGGGGGAGAGTGGTAAAATAGAAATGGGTGAGTAGGTTTCAATTTGTAATTGTGATATACACATTTTTTTTCCAAATTCACTTGCTTTCAAGCTTTAACAGGACATGCCAGAATTCACCCAGCAATGATGGAAGGAGCAGAGGAAGACCAGTGACATCTGGTTGTGGTGTGGAGATGACAAATTATAGGATCGCTTGCCGAAGAATGCATCAGGTATCTGTGCCCTCGTGTCGTTGATAATGCCTGTGGTGGTTGTCCCCATTGAAATACAGAATCTCAATTGGAACCTGGAGTCCCCACTGGCGGGGCTCCTGAAGCAAGCCAAAAGAGACATTTTGCCCCCGTGGTTGAGCGACGACCATCCAACATATATTGACACTATAGGAGTGCCCCGGGGTGTGCCAGATAAGTATAAACTCGTTAATCAAGTGTCCTCGGGATTCGAAAGTATCTTCCTATGGATCACCCCCAGTAAAAATGTAGACCGTATTAATTACGTTCATTACAATGTCCAACGACTGGGTAATTATACAGCTGAATCATTTGCCGCAGTTCATGAACAATTGGCTGCAACGTCGTTAATGGCGTTCCAAAATAGAATTGCGTTGGACATGCTATTGGCTAAGGAACATGGTGTGTGTGGAATGTTTGGTGATGCATGTTGTACTTTCATCCCAAACAACACGGCACCAGGAGGCCGACTGACCAGGGCGTTGGAAGGACTAAGGACACTGAACAAAAAGATGAAAGATCATTCAGGCGTACACACCGATATTTGGTCTGATTGGATGAAAACGTTCGGAAGCTGGAAAGGCCTCATCATGTCTGTGCTTGTTGCTGTAGCTATTTTTATTACAAGTATGATTTTACGCGATTGTTGTTGTATTCCATGTATTAGGTCACTCACTGTCCGGTTGATCAAGAAAACCGTCGGCCCGTTGCCACCGATGGGCCAATATGCCCTGGTGACTCAACATGAGCAGCGGGGGGAAGGAAGGATCGACAGCGCGCTGGTAGCTGTTTGCTAAAGTAACGGGTGATGACCTCATAAATGAGGTCATGAGAGGGAATAAAGGAAAATGTGCTTTCGGCAGTTTGCAAACATATGTTTTAAGGTTGTGTTAAACTTATAATCATATTAATATCTAGTATTAGAGTGCTCGTGTGGATTGGTGGGGGGCGAGGAATGTGCAGGCAAACTGCATGAACTTGTTTTCTTCTAAGTGTTGTGGAATAGGCCCGGATAGGGAGTACCGGAGGAGACCATCTCAAGGTCGGTTAGGAACAAGAACAACAGCACGTCTATGAGACCGGCCTTCGAGGGAAAAACCCAACCGTCTGACCTCAGCGACACCTGGACCGGGGAGGAGATGGCCATCGACCAATCATCTCACAATATTTTGCATGCTTTAATATTCATATTGTGTTTCTTTAAAACTGGGCAACCCGGAAGAATGTGTCGTCTTTTGGTGGTCACAAAAACGCACGAGTTTTAGTGTGAGGGACCCGGGACCCAGGCCTGTATTAGTGCGCTTTGTCAGGAATAAACAATTGGTAAATTTGCTCTGATTGATCTACTGGTCTTCTCTTTGACAGAACGAACTCGCAAAATTGTTAGGTGCGCCAGTGTGTGGATTAGGACATAGCAATTTATGTGTTAAGTGTTGATCGCAATTTGGAGTCAGATCAATAACTAGAATCCGTAACCTAACAGTACAATTATTTATTTTAAAATTAATTACCTTTACATTCAAATAAATATATAAAATAATAAAAATACATTATAGTATAATTAACTGCACAATTTTGCAACAAATACTGCACTAAAATGCATGACACATTCACTCGTTTAAATTCTTAACCTCATCCATGATACCCATTTGACAATTTGCATAATCAAGCACAACTGTTTGCCCAGCCTGCCCCTTGGAATATATTCAATGACCAACAGAGCAAACAGGAAGTAGTGATCTATATTATCTATTTCTCAATAAAACATTGTTGTTGCTGTTCAATGCAAAGCACGTACAGTACATCCTAATATTGATCGTATATATTTACATACATTGTGTCCTAAAAGTTGCATAAACGGTTTCCTTTTAATTGCAGGAGCATTCAGCCAGACATGACGCCATTTCTATTTGACAGCTTTGCAATTTGGAGCAACCTAAAGTCATTACAGGTAAGTCTTTATCATTCTCTGAAGCATTTGCTCAATCAATCAAAAATTCAAACTGCGAAGCATGATGCCAAACCCTTTAAACTAATTTTTTAGTGTAGTCTTGACATTTTCTCTTTACATTTTTGCAAGATAAACATATTTAAAAAAGTCACATTTTCCTTTCAATGGTTCAGTGAATATCGATTTAAATACAAAACAAGCAATGTGTTGGTAATTGAAATACTAACTTGATGAATACAAATGATGTGAATATAGAAAATTAATTTTCAAGGTATTTGGTTAAAATAATGAAAACATCAACACATATCACAAGTGGATCAAACCTTTTTAGTTATTTCGTTCTGTTTGCTGGTCTCTTTTTGTGTTCCCTTTCAATTACAAAAAAAAAAAAAAAAATGGGAATAAATCCCCAGATATTTTCCTTTCGCTATGATCCATGTCGCCGGTGGCAGGCAAGTTTTATCATGCTCCTTTGAGATTGACTTCCTCGCTGTGAAAATCTCCCTGTTATTAGTCCCGTGTGATCAAACTAAGTGCTCCATTTCAATGCCAAGCACAAGCCAAGAGAAAGCAGGAAATATTTGTATAATGTATAATAGACATGTCTTTTTTTTTTTCCATCTACTGCATCTCTAACAATGGTGTGTAGTGGTGGGCAGCGCAATTCATTTTTCTGCCACTAGATGGCAGAAAGCACCTAACATGTAGTTCATATGCATTCTTTTACTTATTTTTTTGCTGTGAAATATTTTGGGGAACGTATCTTATATCTACCTTGGCTTAAAAAATATCTTACTACGCCAATGCAAGAACTCGATTCAAGCTCGCTTACCTTGGTAACTGAAGAGATCTCCCACGCTGTTCTGCCGCGTGATGTGTTGCCAATAGGCGCTGCGGGGCAGGGAAATGGACTTACTGAGCGTCTCCGACGAGCGCACCTGCAAGGAGACGACGGGCCTCAGATGCTTTTGTACAACTGGGTGAAATATAAAATATGCACCACCGTATGAAATTACCTGGGAGCTTTTCTCCATCTCCTCCATCATTCTCTCATGCTGCTGGGCAATGGCCAGAGTAGCCGAATGAACGCGCTGGTATATCATTTCCCCCTCTCGTGTCTGGAACGTGAACAAGCCCTCGCCTGTGTCGCACATCCTGCGCCCCGGATCAAACAACGCGCGCAGACACAAAAGGGGGAAGTAAAGTCAAGACACTTTGACGGCGCTCGCTGTTGGGAGCGCACGCTTGACTGCGTGCTGATGTAAGAGCACGCACTCACACGAATGAGTACATTGAGTCGACCCAGCGCCCCGAGGCCCCTGCGCATATCTGGGAACTTTAGTTTCTGACACTTTCAAAGAACGTTTTGGACTATATTTAAAATCCTTAAATGTTCTCAAGAAAATCGTCACGCACCTTCCGGACTCAAACGTGAACCAGGTGGAGTCTCGACCGTATCTGCGGAGCGAACTGAGAGGCCACATGACGAGTTTGAGACGGGCGTTGTGGATGTCCCACAGGTAGATGTTCTCATGGGTGATCTGCATAGTGCACTCCCCATAGATGTCCAAGTTCGGGGTGGGCATTAGGTACACATTGAAACGCTCTAAAATTCAGTTAGAGGATAAATGCAATTGGTAAAAAAATAAAAAATAAATCTCCCTCAAAACATACACAGCTCCCCTCATAGACATCCCACAGCAGCTGAAGAATTTCAATTTTCAGGGCAAATTTACTCTCGCCAAACACCCAGATATTCTCTTCTTCAAAGATTTACTATCAGACGTAAATAATTCAAGTCACAAGAGCGGCATCAAAATGCCTCTGCAGGAACCACAATCGTAAACAAACAGATCACATTTTCATTCACTCCTGAAAAGAAAGCAGACGCGTATTTGTAAATATCAAATCTGGTATTAAAGCTAAAAGCTCTTTGGGATGAGGCTTTGTTCCACCCATGCAAAACGTTAGCATGAGAGCCAGAAGGATTAAGACAGAGTGATGGATTATTTGTCAGAGTGAGTTGTGTGGCACACCATGCTCCAATTTAGCTACGGATTTTGGATTACGTCGACACCGAGGACCCCAAATATTTGTCTCTAATAGAAAGTACAGCCAAAAAATGTGACTGTCACTATGCTTGCAACTTCAACATTATCCGATTATGAGAAATATCTTGTTGCAGATTTGGGAGCAAGTTGAGCATGTCCCTGCTCCCTCTTCCACTCCATTTAACCGCCAGAGGCAGCGAGCAGGGGGGCTAAATGGGTTCTCACTAATTACACTCAATGACTCCAAAATAAGCCATGTCTCTGCAGTGGATAGAAAATAGCCATGTCATAGTTCGCTGTCTCTTTAGGCTACTTGGATCTAATGATGGCCTTAGCTTGTTAGGGTTTGGGGGGAAGTTAGGGTTTGGGTGCTTACTGCCCTTGCTCATAACTAGAAAGCAGTCAAAAATGCAACCATGTTGGTATTTAGTGTCCGCACACTTCTCATGATTGCCTGTTGCCTTTCCCCTCTGTCAAACTGCATTGGCGAGTAAGCTCCATTTCCTGCAAGCGGAATATGTGGGGGGAGCAGCACATTTATTTCGCACAGCTTTGGGAGCGTAATGTCATCCATCTCTGTGACAAGCCTCATTATGAGAGAGGCCAGTGATGCACAGCACTTCGAATCAGGGCCTGAAACGGAGCCCTGACCGCCGCCGCCACCGCCGCCGCCACCGCCGCCACCGCCGCCACCGCCGCCACCGCCGCCACCGCCGCCACCGCCTGTGACCTATGCATCCACGGGCGCTCATGTTTCCCATAGTATAACTTTGGAAGTTAAACTAACAGGGCAGGCATTGACAATTAAAGAGTGGCGGCAGCTCCCCTATTCTCTAAGGTATTTGGGCACTCACCGTTCTGCTCTCGCTGCACCCCCGCCGCTAGCAAGTCTGGTTCGCCCAGGCTGATGTCGTTGAGACGGCTACCCAGGCACTCGGCGCTCAGCAGCTTGCACCATTCCTCCGCATCCAGCTCTGCGTTTGACCACACAACAGCAGCATCTAATGAATCATCACTGGACCAATCAATAAGTTATTTCCCAAATTCGATTTGATACAAAATCATCTCCGTTAAAAAAGAAAAATATCTGTGAGTGTTTTGGTTGGGAACATCAATTTTCCTTCCTGATGAGTCAGAACAGATCATGTTCTCCTCGGGGAAGAAAAGTAGGAGTTGTTTCTCTTTGCCAGTTCCTTTCTGGGATGCGTAATTGTCGTCGGTGACACACGAAAGCGCAGTGGCGTCATGTTTCCGTGTCTCTTTATTTGTGTGTATTAGTGGCAATATCTTCCGTTTCATTCATCCCGCAGTCCCTTGCGTTCCGCCTTAGCTTAGCGGGGTGAGCCGATCGTCTGTTGGTGCCTGAAGCGCTTCGTTCACAGACATCAGAGCAAAACTACATTTACACACAGGAGGCTGCTACTTAATGCCTCCCCTGATTCATACTCTCTCTTACCCAGATACTGTGGCCTGTAAATGCCTCATACACTTTTAAGGCCCGAGTGGAATGGAGCTAAACAAACAGAAGCGGTGCTCAGGCTTATGCATGAGAAAAGTACGTTTGGTGTGGCCAAGCTCATTGCTCAGATTTGAAAATTGTGAAAAATCAAAACCCTCTCAAATGCTGGCATCGGCGGAGCTACTAGCTGCTAGAGGAACCGCCGCAGGGGCACTGGCCCCCCTCATCTGGAATATGCTTGGACAGCACCACCAGGTGCCTCGGCAGATAATTGACTATAGGGTATTATCCCATTGCCTAGGAAATTATTTCCCACATTTTCACAATAGGGAACATATCCTAGGCCCTGCCCCCTCATGGGCCCTTTTAGCAAATAAATGTCTGTCAGTGTTTGTTAAATGTGTAACACCAAGTCTGAAAATCAATGCTACCGCGTCTAGCTTCTTTGCCTCCAAACTATATTCGCTTAAAGCCTCCAATAGCTTGAATATACCCAACGAGGGAATTCCAGGCCCCATGGAGAGACGCTAGCTGCCAGCTAGCTAGTAAGCTAACAGACTTCTGGGGCCCCCCTCTCAGCTGGCGTCCATGTTGTAGCATCACTAACTCGCTTGAGAATTTAAATAATCACAGGGTAGATAAATTTTGGGGCTTTTGCATATAAGTCATAGAAATGGACTCTGTTTACATATACAAGTTAGAGAAATAAATAATCACAATTGTTTCAGTATTCTTGTAACAAAAAAATTCCCCTGACCTGATTCGCAGGCAAACGTTTTGGAAGTGTCGTCACAGAAGATAATGGCCACAGCGTGTCTCTTGGTCTCTCTGGGTATCCTGCTAATGTTCTTGATATTATGGAGCTCAGTGATCTGAAGAGGACAAAATTGGCAGCGGCACATTAACTCGGTTGAACGCCGTCGATGGCAGCGGTGACGCTTCATTGAACCTCTTGTGCCGCTCTGTTGAAAGGTTTCGAGGCTTTTTGCACACAAAGTCTCTCTTTCTAATCCAAGACAAGCTCGTTGCATAGTGGTGAAAGGCCCCATTTGACTACCTGCATCCATTTCAAATAGCAAAGAAAATACAGCCCAATCCCTTAAACCAGAAATCAATGCAGAGTGGCAAAATTTTATTGAATTGAATATCAGGCTATTTTGTTGGACTTGACTCAGCCTACCCTACATGAGTGTTAACTACCTACGGTGTGTTAACTGCAGGCCTTTTGCTAAGAAGGCTGGGAATGAATTAGCCGGGCTCCAATGTAAAAAGCGGCGAGATTAAAAGCCTGGACTTCAGACAAGATATGTAGACCACACATTCCTACTGATCCCATAAAATCTGAAAAGATACGCTACGATTGTAATTCGTTGGAGATTACGAGAGAATAATAAAAATGTGAAAAGATGCAATTTGGGTGTTTTTATCTCCCTACGAGATGGTATCAAAATATTTTATGTGCGTGTAGATACAATGTCGTGTCCTCAGATAAGCAAGCACAAAGTCGTGTCAACTGAGGGAATTTCGGAGCTGTGAAATGAATTCCGGCATGCATCCACTCTTGTGTTGTGTGTCGCCGTATATGAAAGGAAAATATTTGGTTGCCTTCCCAGCCTCGGGCAAAAAAAGGGATGAGTCCTATTTCACATCCCGGCCGCCTTTTTCTTTTATTTACACTGAAAAATATTGACTTTAATCTCATATTAGCACCAATATGTTTTCCTTCCGCCGCTTCGATTACAACACATAATTGTCAGAAAGACTAGAGATGTCACGGAACAGAGACAGGACGACCAAGCGCGCACGATCCTTTATTGAAAAGGGGGAAAGGGGAAGTGGAATGCTGGACTTGCGGTCTGGCGTGGCTGAGTAGCAGAGCACAGCGCGTAGTCGTAGTTGGAGGCAGGCAGGTTGTCGAGACAGGCGGCGATCAGGAGCGTGGTCAAAAGACGAGCAAGTAGTCAGGGCAGGCGGCGATCAGGCGTG